>NC_133450.1:198193404-198496139 GCF_048565385.1 Saimiri boliviensis | reverse complement strand
AACTATGCATCATCAAACAACAAAATAAACATATAGAGAGCCTGTTAATGAATCAATAATCCTTTTATCCCCTACTGTTCTATAAAGAGCACTTTAATTTCAACTATGCATTGGAGCTATTGTTCATTGCTTTTATTTATGAAACAAGATTCTGAATACTAATCTACTGACCACACACTTCCAGTAAATGTCATACAATACAAGGAAGTTCACAGCTTTCAAAATCTGCATCTAAACAGAAATAAACTTATAGAAAAAAGAAAGAATACAGCAATAATGCAGATTCTTAACAAAAATGAAAATGGAATACCTTAATAGGCAGGTTACCAGACGGTTAGGATTAAGTTAACACTGATACCCTGCATTTCCAAGAATGAACTGCCTTAATAAAGTTAACATCTATATGTGAGCTATTAGGTAATGCATGTGACAGCACCTACATTTTTGAGAAAGAAAGTTGGATTTAACTCTAAGGTGCCATCAATTCTCAACTGCTTGCTAAAATTCTAAGGCTGTTTTTTTTTAAAAAAGAAAGACAGCCTAAGGCTCTCCCCTAATGTTTGCTATGATGGAGAGAAGCGCCACCTTCTGATGTCAAAGGTGGCAAAAAGAAAGTACCACTCCAAACCACTTAAGACCAGAATTATCAAATGCCGCAGCATCCAAACAAAAAGGCATGGGTTTCAATCCTAAGGAGCATCATTTTCATATCTCTTTCTCTTTTTGGATATTATCCCTTTATAGGACCTCGGTAGAGTTATAGACCTTCTCTAAGGTAACACAGATAACACTCTGTATTAAAAAAAAAAAAAAAATCTAGCCTCAAAAGTGAGGTCCTCTCTCTTGTATAAGCCCTATAATAAAACTAGATACTGGTTCCCTTATCTTTAAAAGTCTGTGAAAACAAAGCACCAAATATCAGAGTACAGATATGTTTCTTATGTTTTACTTGTGCCAGTGGCTGCTTTCTTGATCAAATTATATCATAGCTGCTATCAATTAAAGTTGGAGAGTAATTTATGATTTAGTAATATAATATCATTTACTTTCACAAATAATAAATATAGCTTAAATATTCTGGTGTTAAGAACAGAACTTATATTACTCATTACTTTTGAGAATTTCAATGCCAGAAGAAATAGTGCTACATATGTTGACAATGTTCACTATTTTCCGTACCAAGAACCTTACGTGGAAGGATATGAAATTTTGGTAGGCTCAAATATTTAGTCTCTACCTTTTTTCCTTTCTCTCTCTAGTTTTTTGTACATGTACTAATTTCTACTGGTTGGTTGAAAAAGGCTGCAACAAGCCAAATTGGTAAACAATTGTTCAATGTGTCATTTGTAAAAATGTGCATCTTTCCTATGCAGCTCTTTGAGATGGCATTTTACTCTTGTTACCCATGCTGGAGTGCAATGGCACGATCTCAGCTCACCAGCTCACCGCAACCTCCACCTCCCAGGTTCAAGCGATTCTCCTGCCTCAGCCTCCCGAGTAGCTGGGATTACAGGCATGCACCACCACACCTGGCTAATTTTTTGTATTTTCAGTAGAGACAGGGTTTATCCAAGTTAGTCAGACTGGTCTTGAACTGCCAATCTCAGGTGATCTGCCTGCCTCAGCCTTCTAAAGTGCTGGGATTACAGGCGCTCACTGTGCCCAGCCATGACTATATTTTCAAATGGTAAAAACTTTTAAAGAAACCACAGTAACATCTCAGTTTGATAACAAGTAATACAGAGTAATTGCATTTCTTGGCTAAGTTACCTATAGTTCTCAAATAAAAAATTTGCTAATCCAAACAAATTACTTCAAGTTAGATTTTATTTTAGACCTTTGTGATGCAAACATTTTTCTGAGTTTGTCTCATCAATAATTTATAAGCTTTATATTTTGTTTTAGTCTGATACGATTTTTTTTGTTATCCTCCAAATCCTGTCAAATTTTGACAGGTAAACCTAGTCAAATGCTATATGAATTACAGGTCAATGGAATGCCTTAAGCCCCAAGTGCCTACAAGAATGTGTAGAGTCTGGTTCCAGAATTAAACCCAGTCAATAATCATCTCATAATTGTGAAGTCTCCAGCATAATGACCTTCAAATTGGTAAATACCTAAAAAATCCTCTGTATTCAAGTCTGCTACTCTAGGGAGTTTTCATTACATCCAAATTGCTTGCAGAGACTAGAAGAACCTAGGTTCCAGGCTCATAGTAAGGGCTGGCACAGAACTCAGAAGTAGATTCTTATTCACACCTATCCAAATTAGGTCTAGGGATCATGGTAAAGTCATTTAACATATAAAAACTTTATTGTTTTCATCTGCAATATGTATATCAATAATATCTAGTACACTGATTTCTCAAGATGATTTTAGTAATCTAATAAAGAACTGAGAGTGCTTTGCAACCATTAACATATATAAATGTTAATTACTACATAAGATTCAGGAAAACAGAAAGGACCTGAACTAAACCAAACAGATACTTTCCCGATATTGATTCATAATCCATTCTATGAGAAAACTCTGGGCAAATCTCGGTGACACTTACCTATTAGTAACAAGATTGAAATTTGTAAATTAATCATCCACCACAGAATACAATACCATCATCTGAGTCTATTTTATCTGTATGAACATAATCACATAGGAAAACCCAATTAAAACCTCTACTGTACTTCTATTTTTCCTTTCTTAAAATTCTTACTGTTGAGAAAGCTTCACTAGGGGAAGTGGAGAAAGAATTCAGTATCACCTGAAGTGCTTCCTGTTACAAAGTTATGAATAACTTCAGATGTTAAGCTTTGCTTTATGCTGTATAAATAGCTCCTGATCTTACCTTTGGTCTCTAGAGTCACTGGATCAGAATACTCTCCAGCCACAGCCTTGTTACAAGCTCGAACTCTGAAATTCATATACTTTGAATCAAATTTTAAGCCTGAAAAAATGAGAACATGATTTTCAAACATGAAAAGTAAAGAACTCTATTCCCAAAAGTATGAGTATGAGCCTTCAAACATTAAGTACTGTGTCACTGTATTCAGGAAGAGTATAACTTTATGTTAAAAGAGTGATATGCTTAAAATAAGAGGAATCATAATTTAATTATTATTTTCTTCAGAAGAAAAACATAGTTTATCAACTTTTATTTTTTTAATTTTTATTTTAAATACACATATTTTATTGCACTTTAGGTTCTGGGGTACATGTGAAGAACATGTAGGATTGTTGCATAGGTACATACATGGCAATGTGGTTTACTGCCTCATCCCCATTACCTATATCTGGCATTTCTCCCCATGTTATCCCTCCCCAACTCCCTACCCCCCGCTGTCCCTCCCCTAGTTCCCCACAACAGACCCCAGTGTGTGATGCACCACTCCCTGTGTCCATGTGTTCTCACTGTTCACCACCCGACTATGAGTGAGAAATGCGGTGCTTGATTTTCTGCTCTTGTGTCAGTTTGCTGAGAATGATGGTTTCCAGGTTCATCCATGTCCCTAAAATGGACACGAACTCAACGTTTTTTATGGCTACATAGTATTCCATGGTGTGTCTATGTGCACATTTTCCCTGTCCAGTCTATTATTGATGGGCACTTGGGTTGGTTCCAGGTTTTTGCTATTGTAAACACTGCCATGATGAATATTCGTGTGCATGTGTCCTTATAATAGAACGATTTATAATCCTTTGGATATATACCCAGTAATGGGATTGCTGGGTCAAACAGAATTTCTATTTTTAGGTAATTGAGGAATCACCACACTGTCTTCCACAATGGTTGAACTAATTTACACCCCCACTAACAGTGTAAAAGTGTTCCTATTTCTCCACATCCTCTCCAGCATCTGTTGTCTCCAGACTTTATAATGATCGCCATTCTAACTGGTGTGGATGATGTCTCAATGTAGTTTTGATTTGCATTTCTCTAATGACCAGTGATGATGAGCATTTTTTCATATGTTTGTTGGCCTCATATATGTCTTCTTTTGAAAAATGTCTGTTCATATTCTTTGCCCACTTTTGAATGGGTTTGTTTGTTTTATATGGTAAATCTCTTTCAGTTCTTTGTAGATTCTGGATATTAGCCCTTTGTCAGATGGGTAGATTGCAAAAATTTTTTCCCATTCTGTTGGTTGCCAGTTCACTCTAATGATTGTTTCTTTTGCTGTGCAGAAGCTCTGGAATTTAATTAGATCTCATTTGTCTATTTTGGCTTTTGTTGCCAATGCTTTTGGTGTTTTAGTCATGAAGTCCTTGTCTATGTCTATGTCCTGAATGGTTTTGCCTAGGTTTTCTTCTAGGGTTTTTATGGTGTTAGGTCTTACGTTTAAGTCTTTAATCCATCTGGAGTTAATTTAAGTGTAAGGTGTCAGGAAGGGGTCAAGTTTCTGCTTTCTGCACGTGGCTAGCCAGTTTTCCCAAAAAAAAAAAAAAAAAAAAAAAAAAAAAACAAAGGAATGCTTCATGAATTTGCGTGTCATCCTTGCAGAGGGGCCATGCTAATCTTCTCTGTATCATTCCAATTTTAGTACATGTGCTGCCAAAGGGAGCATCAACTTTTATTTTAACCAAGTGATTTAAAAGTACCCTTTCAAGCCTCATTAAAAGTAGTATTTCACTGAAAGAGAGATGGTACAATTTACAATAACATATTCAATTTAAAGTGGACACCCTAATTTTTATATTCATGAAACATTGTTTTTTTATGTGAAAATGAATTTAAAGAGGAAGTAAAGCAGAGATTAGTAACAAGGATTTTGAAGTTAAGTCTAGATTAAAATCTCAGTTTAGAAATTACTAGTTATGGGACCTTCAACAACTTGACTGAGCTTCAGTTTTCTAGCTGTAGAACAGAAGTGATAAAACCAACTTCATAATTGTTGTAAAGATAAATGAGATTAGGCTGATTAAATGAGATGTACTATATGTAATACACTTGAGCCCATCTCCTGACAAATGGTAACTGCTGAATGACAGTGCTCCTAATATCACTGTTCACACATAAAAAACATTGAATAACTCAGGCAATATTTAGCCATTTCAAATATAAAAGTCCACTATAAGCTGGGCACGATGGCTCACGCCTATAATCCTAGCACTTCGGGAGGCTGAGGTGGGCAGATCACGAGGTCAAGAGATCAAGACCATCCTGGCCAACACGGTGAAACCCTGTCTCTACTAAAAATACAAAAATTAGCCGGGTGTGGTAGCACGCGCCTGTGGTCCCAGCTACTCAGGAGGCAAAGGCCGAAGAATCGCTTGAACCCAGGAGGCGGAGGTTGCAGCGAGCCGAGATTGCACCACTGCATTCCAGCCTGGTGAGAAAGACTCCGTCTCAAAAAAAAAAAAAAAAATCCACTATATATTGAGACAGCCTCTTTCAAAAAGCCAACACGAATTTCTAATATTATACCAAGTCACAGGTCTTTATTAATATGAAGGTAATCTTAAAACAGTAAAAGCAACAGTATTCACGTTATTAGTGAAATGGTTACCGAAAATATCTAAAAAAACAAAAAAACAAAAAAACAAAACCAATAGCTTTTTAAGAGTCAGAAATCCAAGGTAAAAATTAAATGTTATTCTGAAATACTGTTTTCAGAATATCCTTTCATACTTGTTTTACATATATTTTGTTATACTATGTTACAAACGTCCAAAAGTAATAAAAACAAAGGTTTCCAGCGTGGGTAACTTGGTAAAACCCTGTCTCTACCAAAAAATACAAAAACTAGCTAGGCATGGTGGCCCACACTATAATCCCAGCTTCTCAGGAGGCTGAGGTGGGAGAATCTCTTGAACCCAGGAGGTGAGGTTACAGTAAGCCAAGATCCCACCACTGCACTACAGCCTGGGCGGTAACAGTGCAAGACCCCTATCTCAAAAAAAAAAAAAAAAGGGTTTCTTTGATGTTTCAACAGAAAATCATTTCCATAATAAATATCTAAAAACCCGGTATGGCTAAAGAAACTTAAAAAGTTTATCCTTTAAAGTAACTCAAAATATTTTTCAGAACTACATTTATCTTCTGGGCATGAGATTCCTGAAATGCATTCATGTTACCTGATAGTGTATACTCAGTACCCTTAATATTATCAATTATCTCCCAGCATCGCTCATCCTTTACACGTGGAAGTCCATCAAAATTAGTCTTCCTATGTTCCAGTATAAAATGGTCAATCTTATTATCTTCTTCTGGCATTCTCCAAGCTACTGTTACAGAGTTATCTGCCACCAAACACTCTACTGGATCTATCTCTGGAGCTTTGGGGACTGCAAAGAAAAAAAAAAAGGACTCGTTCATTCCTCATTTATTACAGCAGTAATCAAATATTTCTATCATTCAAATTGCTTTTTCATGCTGCTTTTAAACTGCTCAAAAGTAGATCAGATTAAGCAAAAGGATATCCTGTAAATGTAAAATAACTATTTTCAAAGTACATGCTAAGGATCAAGAATCAAGAATGACTTGATACTTCTGAATATATTGTACTTTTAATATGATATTTCAAATAGCTTAGGAATACAAATTATATCAACACTAACAAACAGAATAAATTGCTTTGAATATAATGATTAAAATAATTCAAGAGTATATTTTCACTCTTGCATGTATTTTTAAAATCTCTACCTAAGAATTGTAATTTCTCAGGACTAAACAAAAATTAATTCCCCAACCCTGCAAAATACTTAAAGATTTTTGAATGTTTCTCTCAAGATTCTACATTTCATTAAAATAAACTGAAGTAAATGAGCCACATTTAACATGTATGTACATTAATTTCTTTTTCATGAAAGACATATTTCATAGCTTTTTAACATTAACACACGTTCCACTGACATAACAACTGTAGAACATGGTCCTCCAGTGATACAGACTTGTCTGAACTGTGTAAAACTATGCAGTCCAGCAGGTATCAGATTTAAACATTTTATTACTAAAAATAAAATTCAAAAGGTTTATTCCTGTTATACAAGGCTAAACATTTAAAATCAGTTAATGTATTCTATCACATTAACTGCAGAAAAATTATACAACCATATCAGTAAATAAAGAAAAATACCAATTATAAAAGAAAAAATAAAACTCTGTGTGGATGACATGACTGTCTATGTAGAATATCCAATGAATAAAATTCCTGGAACAAGTGATCACAGAAGGGCTAAAGGATACAAGGATGAATAGATGGAACAGAAGAGAATTTCAAGGCAGTGAAACTATTCCTCATGGTAATATAATCATAGACATAAGACATTACACATTTATCAGAACCCACAGAACTGCTTAACACAAAGGGTAAATGCCAATATAAAATATAAACTTTAACTAATAAAGTATTGCTGTTGACCAATTGTATCAAATGTACCACATTAATGCAGAATAGCAATAACAGGGGAAATTGTATATGGGGGAGGTAGTGGGTTTATGGTAACTTTCTTTACTATCATGCTCAATTCTCCACAAATACAGCTCTGTTCTAAAAAACAAAGTAAAGTTGGCCCTCTGTAGCCACAGATTCAATCAACCTTGGATCAAAAGATTATTCAGAAAAGGTAAAAATAACAATACAACAATAAAAAAATTAAAACTACAGTGTAACAACTATTGACACAGTGGTTACACAGTATTAGGTATTATGAGTAATCTAGCGATTACTTAAAGTATACGGGAGGATGTGCATAGGTTATATGCAAGTAACCATTTTTTACAAGGGACTGGAGCATCTGTGGATGCTGGTAATTCAACACAGTGCTAGAACCAATCCCACACAAATACTGAGGGATGACTCTTGCTAAGTTTTTTTTAAAACCACAACAATAACAAAAGAATTACATATAAAAGTTAAGATGTAAAGCAATATGAGACTCAGTAAAATAACACCAAGATGAAAAAAATTTGACTTAGAAGTATGATCGATTTTCACTAACTACAGTCTCCCCCAAGTTAAATTCTGCATGTGTAATTGTACAAAAAATACTTAGAATAGGATATAACTTATTAGTAAGACAACTGACAACCAAAGAAGCATTTATTATTTGTCACTGACATCAGTTTCCTTCATCTGTCTTGTAGGATTTTTGTCTTCATAATCCGTAACATTTGTTACTCTCTATTACTGAAACGTAAGAATTATAGACTACTATTCACTGCCAAGAGAAGGCACTCATGAATTTAATATGCTCTGCTATGCCTACATGGAAATGTAAAGGCCTATGGTCTATAGCAATTTGAAAACTTTGCTGAGTCGTAAATCTGCAACTAAAAGTCCCGAGAGATTGATATAAAAAAAGTCACTTAATTGGTGAGTAGGCCTAGTTGTCTCCCTACTATTTACAACTCCATTCAGCTGCTATTCTAGTAAGACTGCACTGGCAGGCAGATTCTTCTTTCTTGTGAATAATGGTCCCCAAAAGAAAGCTAACTGATAAAATGGAAACTGAAGTTAAAAAGAAGAAAAAAAAAAACCTAAGAAAGTGATGACATGTGGGAGGGACAAAGAATATTTAGATAATTTAAGAGTGGTATGTCAAAATTAAGGTTGACTTGGATGTAACATGTGGGAAGTTCACTCTAGATTCTATATAGAAGAAAACAATTCACCAAATAAGGCATACAAATTCAGGGAAAGACGAAAGGTAGTGTACTTATAACATAAAAATATTACTTAGGAAATGCAGAACTCTTTGGAAGGAAAGCAATCCACACATCTACCTACATATTTCCATAAAGCAACAGTGACTAACTAGCAATAGTGCAGAAATTAATTGAAGAATTTACTAAATGCTTTCTTTGCATCTGAATGTAAAAGGATAAGTGGCATCAGCATTGCCAGACTTACTTCTTTTCTTAGCTCCAGAAACTCAGAAAGGAGAAAGGATATAAAGTCAAAATTTCAATGCATACAAAATGGCTAAGAGTAGATAATGACTTCGTAATTATCACTGATCATCATCACTACCACTGTTAACACTCAGATATGTCCATAACTAATATTATTACACATAATATACTATACAATAGATTATAGTGGCATTTATGGAATTAAGAGATAAAGATATTTCTTCATTTTATAAGTTAATTTGATTCAATCTTATAGAAAATGTTTATGCTATAGATTATTAAAAATTAGAGATTTATATGCACTCTTCATGAATTTTTAAAACCTATTATATTTTTCTGCAGGGCACAGTGGCTCATAGCTGTAATACCTGTACTTTGGGAGGCTGAGGCGGGAGGATCACTTGAGCCCAAAAGTTTGAGACCAGCCTGGGCAACAAAGTGAGACCCTATCTCTACAAAAAAAAAAAAAAGAAAGAAAAATTTAGTTGGGTTATGGTGGTGCATGCCTGTGGTCCCAGTTACTCAGAAGGTTGAGGCAGGAGAACTGCTTGAGTCCAGGAGGTTGACTCAGTGGTTGTGCCACTGTACTCCAGCCTGGGTGACACAGCAAGACCCTGTCTCAAAAAGCTTTCTTCTTTTTTTTTTTTTTTAATTATACCTCATTCCTTTAGACTGTCTTAACAGTTTACCGAAAGGGGAAAACCTAACTGTTCATGCAATCTACTTGACTATACAATAAGCATGGTATTGGTCTGTTAAGCTGTCACTGAAAGCCCAAAAGAAGGAAAGTAATGGTAAGAAGACTGCTTTTTAAATTGTTGTTTTTTAAAAATCAAAGTAGTAGTAATAGCTATGTGTATGTTCACTCTGTCAGAATTTAGAAGTGATGGAAAACCTAGATAAAGAAAAATGAAGATGTATACACTGGATGTTAGGGGGGAAAGTACTGCTTACAACAGAAAACATTATGGGGAAAATGTTATTAGTATTAGTGATTCACATGAGAAAACTGAGAAGGGGGTAGAAAAAACAGTTAAAGTCTCAACTGCTATAAATCAACATGTAAATTCTCCAAGTACGAGTAAAACAGTGAATTTGAAATAAATACAAAGTGAAAAATACAATTTCAAAGGCATCCATGAAAGAAGATTTTCTTCACAAGTTAAATAGAAAAGTAAAAAATAATGGTAGTAACAACAATAGCGATCATTTATTGAGTGCTTTCACTTTAATCCTTACCATTACAATATCATAAATTTTATATTATCATTATCTTTATTAGGGGCTCAAAGATGTCAAAGTAACTTGCCCAAGACTACAGAGCTAGACAATTAAAGAAACAGTATTTAAATATAGGTAGTCTGACTTAGAGACAACAGCCTTTACTATTCTTAAAGAAAGGCATTCTAAGCTAAGGCCATATATATTAGCATATAAAAATATATAAAATCTAACAACAGTAGCATGGAGAAAGATACCTGAATAATGATGAAAAGAAAAAAACATGTTGTCAAAGTTAAGCTATTTGGCCAGGTAGCAGAGTGATTTACAAAACTAACACAAAGGGATGAATGATAGAAACTGAACTGACCTGGGAACCTAAAGACAGAATCTCTGAAAAGTTCAGACTTTGCCTTATTGATAATTTAATAACCTGGAAAGTAGAGTCTGTGTTTGTTAAACTAACTTTTTTAGACCTAAGTATGACCAATAACAAGAACACAAATGTAAACATGGAAATGATGGCTGGGTTCAGTGGTTCACTCCTATAATTCTAGCACTTTGAGAGGCTATGGTTAGAGGATGGTTTGAGACCAGGAGTTTGACACCAGCCTGGTCAACACAGCAAGACCTCCATCTTTACAAAAAAAAAAAATAAATAAAAATTAGCTGGGTGTGGTGGAATGCACCTGTAGTCCTAACAACTCAGGAGGCTGATGCAGAAAGATCGCTTCAGCCCAGGAGTTAGAGACTACAGTGAACTATGATGATGCCACTGCACTCCAGCCTGGGTGATAGAGAAAGACCTTGTCTCAAAAAATACGGAAGTGTAAATGATGGGAACCTCAGAAATAAGCAACACTGGGCCGGGCGCAGTGGCTCATGCCTGTAATCCCAGCACTTTTGGGAGGCCAAGGCAGGTGGATTATGAGGTCAAGAGATCGAGACCATCCTGGCCAACACAGTGAAACCCTGTCTCTACTAAAAATACAAAAAAATTAGCCGGGCGTGGTGGCCTACGCCTGTGGTCCCAGCTACTCGGGAGGCTGAGGCAAAAGAATCACTTGAACCCAAGAGGCAGAGGTTGCAGTGAGCCGAGATTGCGCCACTACACTCCAGCCTGGTGACAGAGCAAGACTCCGTCTCAAAAAAAAAAAAAAAAGAAATAAGCAACAATGTCATCTTAAAGAATTCATGAAAACCAGAACAAGAGATTGGGTACAATCTGAAAAAAAAACTTCAAAAATTTCAAAAAGAAAAAGAACAGGACTTATATACTACCAAAGACTGTTATAACTACCATACTTTGGAGGGATCCTATCATAGAAAAAAAAAATATGGCATAAAATGATTTTATTGTGTTGCATTGCTGAGCTTTTATAAATAAGGCAGTGCTTCTCACCTTGAATGTGTACAAAAATCGCCCTAACAGTTACCTCAAAGCCAACATTAAGCTTCTTGAATCAGAATCTGCAGCTGATTTGCATGCACTTTAAAGTTTGAGAAGCAACTGGTCTATATCTTCTGATGAATGCATTCCCTTTACAACATTGGCTTCAAGTTACTGTCAAGCTTCTTGAATTTTTTTAGTGATGAGAAGAATTACTATTTCCTGAAATTGATCTTGTCACATAGCTAGCCAGTTGTTGCTATTAGGAAAGCCTTTCTGATATTATTAAACTGAGTTTTCTACATAAAATTCTCCATTCAGAACTGAAAGGGAAATAAACTATCTCAAATGCTTGAGATTATAATCCCTTGGCCAAATTTGTATTTAAAATTGAACTTATTTAAGGGGTACAGCAGGATGTCTGAGAGTGCAGCTCCAAGTGGACTCGGTCATAGGAGTGTCCCCACACCTCCAGGAGCTTACCAGGTTCTCATCATGAATAATGGAGAAAAATCCCCTTATGCTTCCATAGCAGGGGAAGGAGAAAAAGAAGTATTTTGAAATACATCAGAGCTTCTGTTCCCTTAAGAGAAACTATTTATCAGAGTCTAATCTGCTGGGGTTTTATCATAGCCTAAGTAACCTGGGGAAAGGGAAATATCCAACTCCAATCAGCTAACTCTATGTGGGCAAAGGGAAATACCCAAACCAACCCTAGCCCACTCCAGCCATCCTGTTCCACCTAAAAATTCAGGAGTGATGACTGGAGAAAACTTGAGAAGTCCTTTGTGAAGTTCACAGTCCAGAGGCACAGGCTCACAAAAAGACTGAGACCTAATTATAGTGTTACAGAATGCTTCCCCTCCCACACACCTTACCACCACATTAATGAAGGCCTATTTACATTTGTTTCTTTAACCCAATACCCATCTGGCTATCAAGAAAAAATTACAAGGAATACAGAAAGGCATGAAAACCACGGTCTGAATAGGAGAACACACATCAGAACCAGACTCAGATACAGCAGAGATATTGCAATTATCAGACCAATAATTTAAAACAGTTATAATATTCCAAGGGCTCTCACAGAGAAAGCAGACAGCATAAAATGGAGAAAGTCAATAGCATAAAAGAACAAATGGGCAATATAAGCAGAGAGAGAGAAATTCTAAGAAAGAACCACAAAGAAAGGCTAAAGACAAAACACTGTGACATAAATTAAGAATAAGTTAATGGACTTATTAGCAGACTGGAAAGAATCTCTTGAGCTTGAGGAACTCTCAGAGAAACCTGCAAGATGAAACAGCAAAAACAAAAAAGATTGGAAGAAACCCCACAGAACAGAATATCCAAAATTTACTATGGAACTACAAAAGGAGTAAATATGTATAATGGAAATTACGGAAGGAGAAGACAGAAAGGAAAAGAAGATATATTTGAAACAATAATGACTGAGAAATTCCCAAATCGACATCAGGCAACAAACTACGGATCTAAGATGCTCAGTGATCAACCAAAATAAATGCTCCCGCCATACACACCACACACACACACACACACACACACACACACACACACACACACAAACTGTATCTAGGCATATAATATTCAGACTACAGAAAATCAAAGGCAAAGAAAACACTTGAAAGAAGCCAGGTGGGGGTGGAGGGGACGGGATCTTACCTCTAGAGGAGCAATTCTGTCTCCCTTGAAATTATCCTTTAGTAGTGAAGGATAAATAAAAACTCTCTCAGACAAATAAAAATTGAGGAACTCTGTTGTCAATAGACCTACTATGTAAGAAATGTTTTTTAAAAGTTTCTTAAAAAGAAAGAAACAAAGAGCACTGGAGAAGTATAAGTGAAGGTAAAATAAAAACTTATTTTTCTTATTCTTGACTGATCTAACCAGTAACAGTTAATTCAAAATAATAAGGGCAACTATTTATTTGAATGTGTGTGGTGTATATATGTGCTTACATATACTGCTGCATAAGTGAAAGAAATGACAGCAATGATACAAGTGATGGGAGAGAGGCAGAAAATCACTAAGTACATAGTTGAACTCAACAACTCCAGGAACCAACTGCATATAATTGTATCTACAGACTACTTCATCCATCAATAGCAGAATACACATTCTTCTCAAGCTCCTGTAGAACATTTGCCAAGACAAAGACTACATTCTGGGCTATAAAACACACATTAACAAATTCAAAAGTCTAGAAATCATACAATGATTACATTAGAAATCAATTAACAGAAAAAGATAGATAGCTGGAAAGTCCAAAATACTTTGAAATCAAACAACCCACTTTTAACCAAGCCCGGTGGGTCATGCCTGTAATCCCTGCACTTTGCGGGGTGTGGAGATAGGGGGAATCACTTGAGGGGTGAGAAGTTCAAGGCCAGCCTGGCCAACATGGCGAAACCCCATCTCTACTAAAAATACAAAAATTAGCCAGGAGTGCTACAGTCCCAGCTACTTGAGAGACTGAGACAGAATTGTTTGAACCTGGGAGGCAGAGGTTGCAGTGAGCTGAGATTGACCCACTGCACTCCAGCTTGGGCAACAGAGCAAGACTCTGTCTCCAAAAAAAAAAACAAAAACAAACCAAAAAAGCACACTTCTAAGTAACACATAGTCAAAGAATAAATCACAATAAAAAATTTTAAGATATTTTGAACTAAATGAAAATGAAAACCCAACTTATCAAAATTTGTTGAATGCAATGAAAGCAGTACTTAGAGGGAAATTTGTAACACTGAATGCACACATGGTCATGAGCCATGTAACAACATTTTGGTCAATGACAGACCACATATACAAAAGTGGTCCCATAAGATTACAGTAACATATTTTGTCTGTATTTTTTTCTCAGTCTAGATATATAAATTATTGCCATTGTGTTACAATTGCTTAAAATATTCAGTGCAGTAACATGTTGTACAGGCTGGTAGCCTAGCAGCAATCGGCTATATCATACAGCCTAGATATATAGTAGTCTATACTATCTTGGTTTATCATGTTTGCACTTTATCATGTTTGCAGTAACAAAACTGCCAATCATCACATTTCTTAGAATGTATCCTCACCACTGACAAATGATTTTATGAGAAAAGAAAATCTAAAACCAAAAATTTAAGCTTCTACCTTGGTAAACTAAAGGAAAAAAAAATATATTAACCAAAGCAAGCAGAAGAAAAGAAATAATAAAAATTAGAACAGAAATCAGGTTGGGTGTGGTAGCTCACACCTGTAGTCCCAGAGCTTTAGAAGGCTGAGGTGGGAAGATCACTTGAGGCCAGGAGTTTGAGACCAGCCTGGGCAACACAGTAAGATCCCGTCTCTAAAAAAAAAAAAAAAAAGTTTTAAATTAGCTGGGCATGGTAGCACATGCCAGTAGTCCTAACTACTCAGGAGGTTGTGGCAGGATGATTCCTTGAGCCCAGAAGTTCAAGGCTGCAGTGAGCTATGATTGCATAACTTCACTCTAGCCTGGGTAACAGGGCAAGACCCTATCTCTAAAAACAAACAAAACACAAGAACAGAAATCAATGAAACTGAAAAGAGGGACATCAACAGAAAAAATCATGAAAGCAAAACCTGGTTCTTTGAAAGATCAATGAAATCAATAAACCTCTAGCCAGACTAAGAAAAGAGGACACAAATTACTAGTATCAAAAATGAAAGAGGGGACATCACCACAGATCCTATGAACATTAAAAAGCTAATCAAGGAATTCTATGAACAACTCTATGTCCACAAATTTGATAACCTATATGAATGGACCACTTCCACCAAAGACACAATCTGCCAAAATCCACAGAATGAAAACAGACAATCTGAATAGGTCTATATCAATTTAAAAAATTGAATTGACATTAATAACCTGCCAAAACAGAAAGCACCAAGCACAAAAGTGTTCACTAGTGAAGTCTATCATATTTTTCAAGACAAAAGTATACCAGCTGTCTTAAATCTCTTGCAGAAGAAAAAAGTAGAGAGAGTACTTCCTAACTCATTCTATGAAGCCAGCATTACCCTAATACCAAAACTGACAGAGATATTACTGGAAAAGAAAGCTACAAGCCAATATGTCTCATAAATCAGATGTAAAAAATCCTCAACAAAATATTAGCAAACCAAATCCAACAACAAAAAGAATTATATTATACCCTTGACTAACTGGTATTTATTCCAAGTATGCAGGCTGGTTCAACATTTGAAAACTCATTGTAAACCATCAAATCAATAGGCTAAACAAGAAAAACCTCACAATTATATAAATAGACGCAAAAAAATGCATTTAACAAATTCTAGCTGTTATTCAAAATAAAAACCCTCAGTGAAATAGGAACAAAAGGGAACTTCCTCAACTTAACTTGTTAAGCAATAGCTACACAAAAAAGCTTACAGCTAACACCATACTTAACGGTGAGAAACTCAAAGTTTTTCCACTAAGTTCAGGAACAAGGTAAAGATTCCCCTCTTTCGAGTGCTTCCAACATAGTACTGGAAGTCTTAGGTAATGCAGCAAGACAATAAAAGGTATTCAGACTGGGAAGAAAGAAAGAAAACTGTGTTTGTTAACAAACGACATGATCATCTATGTAGAAAATCCAAAAGAATCAACAAAAAACTCCTGAAACTAATAAGTGATTACAGCAAAGTTGCAGGATACAAGGTTAATATACAAAATTCCATCAATTTCCTGTATGCCAGAAATGAACAAGTGGAATTTTGAAATTAAAATCACAACACCATTTACAACAGCACACCAAAAATGAAATCCTTTGATATAAATCTAACAAAATATATTCAATATTTACATGTGGAAAACTACAAAGCTCTAATGAAAGAAATCAAAGAACTAAACTGTAGAGATATTCCATGTCCGTTGATAGAAATACTCAATGTTCATCAGATGTCAGTTCTTCCCAACTTGATCTACAGATTGAATACAATCCCAATCATAATCCCAGTAAGCTATTTTGTGGATATCAGATGACTCTAAAGTTTATATGGAAATGCAAAGGATCCAGATAAAGGAAACACAATATTGAAAAAGAAGGTCAAAGTTGGAAGACTGAAACTAGTCAACTCTCAGACATACTATAAAGCTATAGTTATCAAGACGTGGTATTGGTGAAAGAAGAGACAAAGGAACCAAAGGCATGCTTCATGAAAGAAACAATAAGGATAGGCTAAACATTATTAAAATTAAAAATCTTGCTCAGTAGAAGATACTGTCAAGGGAAAAAGAAGCCACAGACAGGGAGACAATATTTGCAAAAGAAACATCCGATAAGGACTACAAAGGCACCCTTAATATTCAACAATAAGAAAAGTAACAACCCAATGTAAAAAAAAAAAAAAAAAAAAAAATAGGCCAAAGACCTTACAGACATCTCACTAAATAAGACATACAGACAATAAACATATAAAAAGATCCTTCACATAATATGCCATTAGGGAAACTGAAATTTTAAAAAAATACCACAATATCACCAATTGATGAAAATGTAGAACAACAGAACTCTCATTCATTGCTGGTGGGAATGCGAAATCATACAGGTACTTTGGAAGACAGTTTGGTAGTTTTCTATAAAATTAAACAGACTTTTACCATACTATTCAGTAACTGGCATTTACCCAAAGGAATTGAAAACTTATGTCTACACAAAAATGTGCATACAGATGTTTATAGTAGCCTTATTCATACTGCCCAAACTTGGAAGTAACCAAGATGTGCTTCAGTATATAAATGAATAAATAAATCATGGTGCATCCATACAACGGAGTATTATTCTATACTAAAAAGAAATGAGCTATCAGGTCATCAATACACATGGAGGAAACTTAAAATGTATATTACTAAGTGAAAAAAAGCAATGTGAAAAGGCTACCTACTACATGATTCCAACTATACAAGATTCTAGAAAAGGCAAAACTATGGAGATAACAAATAGATCAGTGGTTGCCATGAACTGAGGGTAGGGAAGGATGAAAATGTGAGACACAGAGGATTTTTAGGGCAGTGAAAATACTATTATAATACAATGGTGGATACATGTCAGTATATATCTGTCCAAACCCATAACATGTACAACAGGAGGAAACCTTAATGTAAACCATAGACTTTTGGGTGGTAATGATGTGTCAATGTAGGTTCATCAATTGTAATAAATTACCACTCTGGTGGGAGACGTTGATGGTGAAGGAAGCTATACATGTATGAAGGTATATGAGAAATCTCCACACCTTTCATTCAATTTTACCGTAAAACTAAAATTGCTCTAAAAATAAAGTTTATTTTTAAAAAGCTATAAATATAAGAAAATATGTGTATTTTTTATATCTTGAAATAGGGAAAGTCTTTCTAAGTAAGATCTTTATAAAATCTGAGTCACAAAAGAAAAGTATGATGTTATAACTGCATTAAAATGAAAACTTTTTGCTAGGAAAAAAAATCACCATAAATTCAACAGACAAATGATCAAGGTGAGCAAGGATTTACACCACATAGAACAAAGGTTGACTTCTTTATTAAAAGGTCCTGCCCTACGTATCATTTAAAAGATTAACAATCCCATGAAAAATTGACAAAATTCATAAATAGGGAGTTCATTTTTAAAGTGGCTTACGAAAATACGACAAATCCACAAACTCATTCAAGAAATGAACATTAAAACAATCATAACACATTTGTCACCTAGTAGAATAGGAAAAAAAGAAAATCCTGACAGCAGTGTTTGCAGCGGTATAACCACATAGGCATTCAAATATTTTCCAGTACATATAAACTGTGAAATCTCTTTGACAACTTAAAACCTACTCAAATTTAAAATAAACATGCACTTCCACTTCCAGGAATTTGTCCTCAAGAGATAGTGAGTGGCACCTCTCTGCAAATATATACAAGAATTTGATCATTTCAGCACTGTTTCTAATAAACTGACTATAAACCTAAATACTCATCAAGAACTAATTACATCCCTACTATCTAGTCATGAAAAAAAAGTGAAGATCTACAGTGATCTGGAATAAACTCCTACATACTGTTAAGTGGCAAAGCAATATTATATAACAGTGTATATGTATGCTTCATTTTTTTGAGTTCTTGCTCTACTATAAGCTTCCACCTTTTTAAAGGAGGTGAATTATATGTTAGGTTTAATCACATGAAATTGCCAAAAACACCAATTATATGATTCTGTCTATATGATGATACTTTTATAGGCATAGACTGTTTCTGGTAAGGTAAGTACATGCTAGTTAACAGTGCTAGCTCCTAGGGAAAACTGAAGTGTGAGATGAGAGGGCTACTTTTTAGTTTACACGCTTTTATACTACTTTAACTGCTTACCACATGCATATATTCCTTTTTCCAATAAAAATACTAAAGTGACTTTAATATGTAAATAGATAAGCAGGAAAGGACAACTTTCCTCTCTAGGTTGCTGAATTTTTTCTTTGCTCTCTGCTCAGATGGAAATTAGATTAAGAATGTTTTACATCTAACAGCTGTATGAAGAAGGGTGAAATTCTAAAGTTTTAGGGTCATACTGGTGGTAAGCAGAGACATATAGTTAATGTGACTTCTAAACATACTTCCTATTTTCCTTTCTTAAGTAAGAGTTCACATTTGGAGATATGTTTCCTAGTCTGAAATTTAAGTCCCTATCTCCCACAGGTGAACAGAAGAGTGTTCTACTTAAAAGTAAACCTCAGTTAACTGTAAACTGTGAAACTTTGATACTTTGATACTACCATCTCAAATTTTCAAAACTAAAATAAAATCCAGCTTCTTACTAATAAATTCTATATATCAGACTGAAAAGACCAAACCATTTTAAATTATATGGTAACCAAAATAAAACTTTCAAAAATGTTTACTCCTGCTTTAATATCAGTTTCACTCTTAAGTAGAGCCCTGTGAATGAAAATATAGAAATTCTGAAAGGCCACTGTTTTGGTAAATAGGCAATGACAAGTATACTTTCTTCCTCTACAACTACAGTTCCTTCTCTCATCTTTTCCTTTTATGAACTCCTCTAGAACTTCTAATCTATGTCACACAAATTAATACTTCACTTGTGCTACTCTTCCTAGGTTCCAATACAGTGCTACAACTACCAACTTGTTTTTCCAATCATATTTAAAGTCCCTTATCATTTCCCTATTCAAGGAAAAAAGGAATGGTTTCATATAATCAACATTCTCTATTCAAAAACAGCTAACCTCCAAAACAAGTATTTGTAAGTAAAACATGTCACTTTCAAGAAATTCCTTGATCCTCAAATCACCATATCTAAATAGTTTTAGTTATCAGCAACATGATGCTCAGAAAAAACCTAACCAAAGGTTGTAAGCCATATTCCTGACTTGTCCCTAGCAAACTCATGTTGAAGTTTGGTCATCAACATGGCAGTGTTGGGAGGTGGTGCCTTTAAGAGGTGCTTAGGTCATCACAACGGACTAACAACTTTCTCAAAAGACTCTGTAATCCCAGCACTTTGGGAGGCCGAGGCGGGTGGATCACAAGGTCAAGAGATCGAGACCATCCTGGTCAACATGGTGAAACCCCGTCTCTACTAAAAATACAAAAAAAATAGCTGGGCATGGTGGTGCGTGCCTGTAATCCCAGCTACTCAGGAGGCTGAGGCAGGAGAATTGCCTGAACCCAGGAGGCGGAGGTTGCGGTGAGCCGAGATCGCGCCATTGCACTCCAGCCTGGGTAACAAGAGCGAAACTCCGTCTCAAAAAAAAAAAAAAAAAAAAGACTGGGTGGCCAGGCGCAGTGGCTCATGCTTGTAATCCCAGCACTTCGGGAGGCCAAGCAGGTGAATCACGAGGTCAGGAGTTTGAGAACAACTTGACCAACATGGTGAAACCCCATCTCTACTAAAGATACAAAAAAATTAGCTAAGTGTGGTGGTGTGTGCCTGTAATCCCAGCTACTCAGGAGGCTGAGGCAAGAGAATCATTGAACCCGGGAAGCAGAGGTTGCAGTGAGCAGAGATTGCACCATTGCACTACAGCCTGGGTAATAGGGCAAGACTTTGTCTCAAAAAAAAAAAAAACGACTAGGTCAGTTCTTATAAAAATGGATTCGTTCCCATGAAAGAAGGGTCTTACAAAGTGAGGCTGCCTCTCTTGTTTTGCCTTTTTCACATGTGTCTGGTTCCTCTTCTGTGCTCCATCATGTTTTGTTGCAGCACGAGGCTATCACTAGAAGCTGCCAGACACTGCTGCCCAGTCTTGAATTTCTTAGCCTACAGAACCTCTTTTCTTTATAAATTACTCAGTCTCAGGCCTTCTGTTAATGGCAACACAAAACAGACTAAGACTGGTCCTTAATTGGCTCTTGTACATATGTGAATAATTTGGAACTCGATCACAAATGGTTTTGGCTACTGCAATATCCTCATATTAATACTTTATAAAACAATGTTAACATATTACTAAAGTTCCACCTAAGCCAACAATCACAACAATAATAACACCTAACATTCACTGAATTTTAACCATACGCAGGTAGTATTAGAAATACTTTAGAGGTATCAATTTATTTAATCCTTATAAAAACCCTAGAAGAATAATATCACATTTGAAAGATGTTAAAAATGAAGCAAGTTAAGTAAATTGTTCAAGATTACATAGCAAGTTAGCAACAGGATTCAAACCTGAGAAGTCTGGCGTTGAGACTCACTGTTAACCATCACACCATACTGCTTCCCTCTGCCAAGCTAACAATAAAAGATCCCTTGATAGGATTCTTAAAATGCAATTTTTACTACCAATAAAATCTCTAAAAATAAAATCTAGCAAATTTACTTATTCCTTAGCTGAATGAAAAAAAAAATGACACTATACTTCCTTAATATTTACATACCAATGTTCATTGCAAAAACAACTTTTTAAAAAAAGTTTTTATACAAAACTTTACAAGTAATACATGTATTTACCTGGCAAAAACTTCAAAGTTTGCAGCATTTGTCTTTCCTGTGAGAAATCCACCATTAAATGAGTCATGTTGTCACTGACCTTTGGTTTCAAAGAAAGGCGAAAGGCTGAAGCCATTGTGACTCTATGGTAAACACAAACATACTTTTTAAAATAAAAAAATAGGAAGTATCAAATCATATGTAATTTCTAAAATGAAAAGACACAAATTATATCACTAACAATTTCAGAGACTATAACAAAAGTAAAAGTGAAATAGAAATTTGCTCTTATAGTCTTTTCAAAATTAACTAGATAAAAAAAAACTACAAAATGTCTTTTTAAAGATATTTAAGACAATTGGTTAGCAACTTTCCTCCAGTCAACTTTTATTAAATTGCACATATACAAATAACATAAGAAACATATCCAATAAAAATGATCTTTACCAGACCCCACATTCGCCTTAACCTCTGTACACTCAATCTTACTGACTTCCTGATGCCAGCCTTACTCCTTTTCATATGCCAGATAATGAACTTAAATTCATTTGAATCACACCCTGATTCAAACATCCTCCCTAGTCTTAAGAGCTACTCCGTGTACCCTCAAATAAGAGTAGAGGCAGATTTACCTAATACTGTATAGTTTGGTAGTTGCTAAACATAGGCCATGGATAAGTGAAATCACTATCAATGAATACCATACTAGGAGTCACTCTGATCAATCAACATCAGACACAGGAAAACATACTATAAGAAACAACCCTGTGAAAAACTATATTCCATAGAAATAATAGGAATTCAATAAACATTTACTAGGTAAACCAAAAAAGAATGAAGCCACTTTATCCAAAGTACACAGAAACTGCAGTCCATTAAAACTGGAGATTAAAAGAAATCCTCCTATTCTATTAATTTTATCTCAAATTTCAATTTTTCTTATTCCAATAAATTTCCACAAGTATCACAGAGTAAGCCCCTTACTATCTTTGGTTCAAAAATGATGAGAAGTACTACAGGTGAACACTGTCCTCCTAGTACACAATTTGGAAAAGGAAGGAAACAGAGCTGGTGGACAAAGAGAATACTTGGCCTTGTCAACTGTACCTGCCAAATCAATTGTATCTGCCAATTCTACCCAAGAGGTCAATGAAATGAAAGATGTCTAACTTGTATTCACTTATTTTGGGATGAAAAACTGTCAAACTGTTTCTGTCTTGAGTTATTTTACTTTATTTTAAAACTAGTAATCATTTAATAGTAACAATGAGTAAACAAACAGTTGATGTGTTTATTAAGAAGAAAGTGCTACACTGAAATATAATTTACAAAAAAGGGAACTCACACTGACTCAATGCACTATATGCCAAGTATAATGCTGAGTATTTCATGCATATTACACTAAGCTGTTTGGCTCTAAAATAATACAATTTCAATAAAAAGGAACAAATACGAAGTCCTTCAGATGTTATTCTTTACGGCCCCAAGTATCCTTTGATTTGAGGACATCTGAAAGAGCTGTAGGTACTTAATAAATGCTCGCTGAATCAGTGAATAGGTTTGAACCTACTTGGTTTCTTCAAAGCCTGATCAAATATTTAAATGTTTACTCAGAAATATTGAGGAAAAAAAATCTTAAAAGTATTTTAGAGAATCTTAAACCTCAAACCTGTAAGACTTGATCACCACGACATCAAAGAAAAAAACACACTAGAAAGGCTTATCAGAGCTTAAAAAAACCAAACAACCCTTATTTCCTAATGAATGAAAACTTAAAAGTTTCCATGAACCAATTTAGATGTGCAGCAATGCTACAATCTTTCAGAAGATTGAACTTTAATTTTTTACTTCATATATTTAGACATGTGCCTCAAAGCCCAAACTAAACATCTAAAATTCTTTAGATAATCCTCTATACTACAGGATCCACGTGGCTAGGTATGTTTTAATTCCCCTTGATTTTCTTAGTTCATTTCTACTAGTGCAAGGTGAATTCAAGGATCCATTCCTCTTGATTTTTGCAAAAAGAAAACAACTACAAAACATATGAACACTTTCAATTTCCTCAAACTACCTAAGTTGAGCCTTTCACAACCCCTGTCTTTCAAGAACCAATAACTCCTGCAATATATCTCAACTAATCATATTTCAGTATTATTAAGTGCCCAGAAGTACACGCCAGCAATTCTATCAAGTTGTAGAGATGTGCTATTCTCTTATTTCTAACCTTAGTTTTCTCTCCTAATTCTGCTATTCCTCTGCGTAACTTCTACCATACAAAAGATAATGAGTTTTCAGATATTTTCATTTTTTATATTTAATTCCTTGCTCAGATGTGTTACACAATCTCCCTTAAAATCCATCTCTGTCCTTATAAAAAGATAATCCTAGGTCAGGCAAGGTGGCTAGCATCTGTAACCCCAGCACTTCAGAAGGCTGAGGCAGGAGGACGGCTTGAGCCCAGGAGTTTGAGACCAGCCTGGACAACATGACGAAACCCCATCTCTACAAAAGATACAAATAAATTAACTGGGTATGGTGGCACGTGCCTGCAGTCCCAGCTCCTTGGGTGGCAGAGGTGGGAGGAGCCCTTAAGCCAAGGAGGTTGAGGCTGCAGTAAGCTGTGATCACGCCACTGCACTCCAGACTGGGTGACTAAGCAAGACTCCGTCTCAAAAAAAAAAAAAAAAAAAAAAACCTTTCTTTGCTTGGTGAAAATAGCTAAAGTAACTATTTTATTATGACTGCATGTTTAAATTATTTTTATATTTTAAATGGCAGTTATGGAATTCTAAAAGCTCACTGTTGAGGAATACCAAAAACTACATCAGAGAAACCTGAACGTTATTATAAAGCTAAACATCAAATTTAAAAAATTAAGTTGAAGGGCTGGGTGCAGTGGCTCACACCTGTAATCCCAGCACTTTGGGAGGCCAAGGTGGGCGGATCACTTGAAGTCAGGGGTTTGAGACCAGCCTGCCCAACATGGCGAAACCCTGTCTCTAGATAAACACACACACACACATACACACACACACACACACACACACACACACACACACACTCACTCACTTAGCTGGGTGTGGTGGTAGGTGCCTGTAATCCCAGCTACTTGGGAGGCTGAGGCGGGAGAACCGGCGGAGACTGCAGTAAGCCAATATTGCACCACTGCACTCCAGCCTGGGTGACAGGGGGAAAAAAAAAAACTAAGTTGAGACTCAGAAATGTTCCTTGGGCAGGAAATAGAAACTTTGCAGGGGGCCACAAAAATGCTATAAGCTTTAAACAAGGCAAAAAAACAAAAACAAAAACAAAAACAAAAAACAAAGGAGTTTGCCTGAACCCTAATTCCTGAGATCACCTGGATATCAATAAAATCAAGCCAAGAGGCTGGCTTAGAGCTAGAAGCAAAAAAACACAAGCTTCAGTAAAGAATATAGCCTTGAAATTGGTTATAAAATTAAATTCTGACAAACAAATCTGGGCAAAGAGAAAGAGTTCAAGGATACACACAAGATTCTGTGATGCAAAGAGCCGTATAGAATCTTGAAAAATGCAGAGATTTTGTAAGGTCGTGATTAGGAAGTAACTTCTAATTCAGAAAATTAGGAACTAGAGCAAGATGTAGTATTATAGGTAGCTAAACAGGAAATACAATATAGCCAGGGAGGAAGACGGATGACTCATAGCAAATTCCTGACACAACCCAAATCTACCTTATCCACAAAACTGACCTATTCATCATCCACTCCTCACACAGCTAATATTTTTCACCTTCAAACTTTCACAATCATCTTTCTAGATCCAGGATTGAAAGGAGTGATCCATGCCTTTAGCTACTGTCTGATGTAAAATATATAAAATATATATAAAAATTAATATAGGACTGAGCGCAATGGCTTATGCCTATAATCCCAGCACTTTGGGAGGCCAAGCTGGGCAGACAGCTTGAGCTTAGGTGTTCCAGACCAGTCTGGGCAACACACCAAGGCCCTGTCTTTACAAAAAATACAAAAATTAGCTGAGTATGGTGGCACATGCCTATAGTGCCACCTACTCAGGAGGCTGAGGCAGAGCCCAGGAGGCAGAAGCTTCAGGTTGGAGTGCCACTGCACTCCAGCCTGGATACTAGAGCAAGACTCTGCCTTTAAAAAAAAAAAAAGAGAGAGAGAGAGAGACAGAGAAAGAAACCCAGAATTAAAATTTTCAGCCAAGATTAACAACAGAGGCACTGTTTTCCACATAATCTACAATGAAAATTTTTATGAATTATCTGATGAAGAATAACTTAACCTAGGATTTGGAATGGTACTTTATAGAGCTGCGCCTTTCAGAGAATCTCAAGATCCTCTGAAGAAGAAGTCTTGTTACAATCTCAATACAGACAATGCTCAGTGACTAGACAGGCAGATCCAAACTGTTCCTTCTGTGTTAATGCAATCCAAATGTTGCCCGCAACTCCTTTAGGACTCTATGTTTGTTACAACAAGTACTAAATACCTTTTCTCAAGCCTGGCTCTATCAATGAGAAAGACCTTTTAAGCCAAAACCTTTAATAATTTTCTCTTCCCATAGATTATTAACTAGATAGTAGTGGCATTAGAAATAGAAAGAGATGGCACCAGGAACAGGATGGAATGAGAATACAAAGGTGTTAAACAGGAGGGCAATGAAGTAGGAGAGCTTTAGCTCTTGAGGACTACTTAAAATCAGTGAGTTCACAGAAAATAAGACCCACTTATATTTAAATTTAACAACAAAAAACACATTCCAGGAATATACATTTTTGAGTTATTCAAAATAGTCCCCTCTCCATTAGTACAGCTAATTAAGAACTGTTCTAAAACTAAAACTAACTACATTATTACACCAGAAATGAAATTCTTCTGAAGCACATAATTATCCACAACTATGCTTTTAAAAAAATCTTATTGATACAATGGTTATTCCAAGAAAATATAGAGAGGATATTTTATTTTGTACTTGGTCATTGGGTATTTTTATCTTAACTAACACAATTCTAATAAAAAATTATTTCTGAATTTCATTTCTGACTTCAATATTGATACTTAAGTAAAAATGTGTTTTATACCATACCTATCCTTGATCTGTCTGGCAGCCTTGGAGCCAATCAGGGAGAAGAGAAAGAAGGCAGTTAGTGCTTTTCATGCAAGTTTCAATGGCAGTGACATGCAAGAAAAGTTAGGATATAAACCCTGCAATAGATTAGTTCATATTCACCAAAACGTAAACTATAGGAAATGTATGTGTATAGTTCACATAAGCTTTCATCATGTGATGTTACAACTATAGTAGAAAATCCAGATCCCACATAGGTCACCTTTTTGGAGGAAAATTTAACACTTCAAATTCCCAGTGACTATAAATGTTTTTTTCTTACCTTAAGATTATCAAAACACACCTCCACTTTCATTCAGTCTGATAACTTGTCAACTAGAGCAACCAACCTCCTTCATGGGACAACTTCCTTCATGGTTTTCTTGTACATGTCAAATTTACTCTCTAATTTTTCTTCAGAGATCTCTTTCACTACTTCATAATGGTTGTTTCAAGTTTTCTCTATATGCCTCTATAGGGCAAGGAATTCTGAGAGCTTGCCTGCTAACAAATACAAGTAGGCTGCAATTCTACAAACCTTCACTCCAAAGAAAGTTGTAATGGCAGAAATCCAGACACAAAGAGACCAGAGAAATACTTCTAGCAATGGAGTCTTTCTCCATGATGATTTCATAGATGCTACCAACTTAAACCTATACATAAGGTCTGTCTTTTGTCTTTTTTTAATGCAAGCAAAAGTTTAGAAAGGGAACTCAGCTATTTACTTGGTGTTGCATGGTCATACAAAATAATAAAAAACAAGCATTTTTTTGGTCCCTTTTACATTTACATACAATATATCCAACAAAAGCTTTTCTCCCCACAGTAACCAGTATAGTTAACAATTTATCACACATAGATCAGGCTGTTTTGATCAACACTGCATTTCCAGTGCCTAGCAAAATGCTCAGGACAGAGTAAGACTTAATAATAATTAAATTTATTTGAATGTTAATTAGATAAATGTAGCAATATATCTAACTGGTCTCTCTTCAGTTCTAACACTGTTCCTATTTGTTATTGGTCATTTTTATAACGGCCCTAAAATATTCTGGTCTGAGTAACCTTTCTACTCAAAAATACAGAACTGAGATTTAAGAGATGAGCATATTATACAGCAGGTGTCCCCAAACTTTCTACACAGGGGACCAGTTCACTGTCCCTCAGACCGGTGGAGGGCCGCCACGTACTGTGCTCCTCTCACTGACCACCAATGAAAGAGATGCCCCTTCCTGAAGTGCGGCGGGGGGCCGGATAAATGGTCTTGGGGGGCCGGATAAATGCTCTCAGGGGGCCATAGTTTGGGGACGCCTGTTATACAGTTTCAGCACTACTATTAATCAGTTAAGACCTTGTATACTAATCATTCTATTCCTCGTTTTTTTTTTTTGTTTTTTTTGTTTTTTTGAGACGGAGTTTCGCTCTTGTCACCCAGGCTGGAGTGCAATGGCGCAATCTCGGCTCACCGCAACCTCCGCCTCCTGAGTTCAGGTAATTCTGCGTCAGCCTCCTGAGTAGCTGGGATTACAGGCATGCGCCACCATGCCCAGCTAATTTTTTGTATTTTTAGTAGAGACGGGGTTTCACCATGTTGACCAGGATGGTCTCGATCTTGACCTCGTGATCCACCCGCCTCGGCCTCCCAAAGTGCTGGGATTACAGGCGTGAGCCACCGTGCCCGGCCTCATTCTATTTCTTTACTATGGAATTTTGTTCCTTAATGTTTCTGAAAATCATTTCCAAGGCCTACATTCTACAGCAAACAAGCAAAATTCTGTGGCATCTGTGTGTATCTTAAGTCATGAAACTACTTTAGTACCAGAGATAGAAAAATTCTTAAAACGTTAATTATATTGATTTTTTAAATTACTGTCATTAAAGCTAGAATTACAAAATAAAGATTTTAGTGTAAGTGTTAGGGAAGGGGAATAGAGGACTCCTCTCTGTACCTGATATGAAACAAGTACTACTAGGATTACGCTTTGCCTCTCCATTCCCTTATTTCTCCTAGAAAAAAATGGTATGACTTATCTGATAATGGGTTTCAAAGGAGAAACTAGAAATTAGTAGCTCAGGACCTTCTGCTTTTTCTGGCAGCTTGCTTGCCCACAGTGAACATATATTCTGTTCTTTCCCTCTGTGCCCAGGCCATAGCTTTCACTGAAAGATTCTTCCCCTGCCCTTCACCTGAGGTAGCCCTTGCTGATTATAGCTGGGCGAATTTGTCTAATTCTAGGAATTTATTATAGGAACCTTGCCCAATAACAGCCATATTTCCCAATATCCTTTTATCATTATTTGGCCTCTTATCAGTTTTGTTTTATCTTATTTCCTAATTGGTTTTGAACTTAGTTAGAGGAATATTATCAATCACCCTCGCATAACCCAATGATATAAAGACCATTACTGTTTTTTAAATTGACCACGATGATTCAATTTTGTGTCAAGTGTTAAAGAATTTAATAAGGTGAAATTTTTTTAGTGTGTGTGTGCACATATGCGTGCATACAAAGTTTCCATGGTATCACTTCACGTACCATGCCATTTGTGAAAAACCAGGAAAGGAATAAATGAAAAGCCAGGTAATCTAGGAAAAACTGTTGTCCATGCATTTATATAGAATACACCCAGCTGGTAAAACAGAAAACTCTCATGGCTCCACTTTCACTTAGGTTCAAATTTTACTACATATATATTGCATGAATGCAAGAGAGGTTTAAGAAGTTATTCTAAGCAATGATTAGAAGGCTGAGTTTCAAATTCTGAAGATATTTCTCTGAAAGGTCCCAATTTCAATAAATCTCTTAAATTGGAAAATAATTTTTTTCTAGAATTTTTTTCTCTCAAAACAGAAAGATATCCAAAAGATACACAATACTATACAGCTTGATTTCTCTAAGTTTCTACTTCAGGAATGGTGAATTTTTTCAACTACAAACCTGGCAAAAAGGATTTCAGTAGCAGATCTTAAGAGTGATGTTGAGTAAAGCAATATGACTAAGCTTCATGGAAGCTTTTCAATAATACACAGTACTATAACCTAAAAATAAATCTGAACATTCACTGGAGCTTCTTCATAACTCACTACGTGGAATTATGTAGGCTCAAATAAATGTCTTGGCAACAAAGCAGTGGTAAATCTCAGAATCAGTTGGTACTAATTAAACAGATGTTTGACAAAATTCAGCATTACAATTCTATTTAAGGAAGTTTGGTCTCTGGTGACACATTTCTATGACTGATTAAAGAAATGGAATTCTAAGATTTAGTTTAAAAACAATTAACTTAGAGATGGAGAGAGGGAATGAGGGAAGAGAGAGAGAGAGAAAGGTAGGCAACATCTCTGATATGAATGCAGAGAAACTGTAATACAAGTATAATGTAGAAGTAATCACAAACCAATCTTCATAACTGCAAATTAAATTTAAAGATGTTAAACCAGATATTTTTCCAATTATAGAGAAATGAGTTAAATAGATCTTTTCTCAATCTCTCTTGTTCTTAATCTGTAATGGGTGAATATAAAATCTATTTTCTTCTGTGAATTTATCAAGCACTTTAAAGATAAAGTATCTTACTGTTTCTATCTTTCTTCTTTAATATCATAACTTCTCTTTTTACAGAAAGGAAGAGGGAAAAATAGCCTCAAAACATTTTTTTTTTTTAGGCAAAAAATATACGTCTTTGGAAAAAAAAAACAGATTACACACCAGCTGATTCCATACACTGGAAGTTTTGCATCTGGTAGACATATATTTATCTGTTTATAAAAGGAACTATTTTTCAAAAAGCATGATCATTTGAAAGAATCTATCACAAAAGCCACAGTAAATAACTTAAAATACACTTTCAAATACAGCACTGCAGGCAACTGTTTTGTGATTAGGCACATTTGTACAACAGGAGATTGTGACAGAAACACCCAGAAATGAAATTAAGGTGAAAATTACAGTTTGACCTATGCTTAACAAATATTTAGATTTGTTTTTTTACATTGCCCTCAAACTGAAACATTCATGCTTTTGTTGAAGTTCCTCTACTGTCTCCTAATATTCTACACTTCAGCCTACAGAGGGAGTTTCTGGCAGTATTTCTTCTCATTTGAAAGTACTAAGATAGCTTCTACCTACTTCCCCTCTTACTCCTGCCAGTGGTCAGAGCCTAACACTCATTGGACAATATTCTACAGGTGAATCATCCATTGTAAGTGAGATGTGGGAAATACACTAAACCCATTCTCCCTCTTCATCTGTGATCAAATGCAGAAGACACTGTTCCCCTTTCACCTAACTCTGTACTTTTTACTCCTCTATTTTAGGGACCCCCATGAGCAGGAAACCATTTTCTCCCTTCTAGTCTGACAACTGGAGTACGGGTGGCAAGATTGTGATAGCAAGTTATTTATACTGACTTGGAAATTGTCCCACTGACCCAGCTCTCTATATAGAGAGCATTCAAGCCTAAAGTCAGGGTGGGAATAGAAATATTAATTCTGGTAAAGAACCCAAGCAGTGTTCTTCAGGCCAGCTAGTAGCAGAGAACCCACATTTGGTGGGATGTTGCCAATCGGTAAGTCCAGGAATAAAGCTATGATTGATCTGGATCCAATTTGCTGGTGATCCTTCTGCATCAATTTACTAACAACCAAACTTCTAGCAGTTAAAAAAATTAGTGAAGGTATGTTCTAAAATCTTTTTGCATTTGTGCTAGTTTTATTTGTTTACTTTCAGAAAGTAAAAGGCTAGTACACAGCACAGCTTCACATTCAGTTCTCATATGAGATACTGCAATGTGATAATTTAAATATTAGAACTTAAAATACTTTTGAAGATAATGAAGTATGAAAAGACACACTGCCTCTATTTTAGCCTATGCTATTCTTTTTGTCTCCATAAGCCATTCATATTAATCTCATTTAAGCACTTTAATACAGGATATTCACAAACAGTATACTTTAAAGGAATTTCTTTTCCCAGACATCTAACAATATACTGCTAGACTGACAATCTCCAAAGTCATCTCTACCTATTCAGTCAGCAACTAGCTGTCTGTGGCAGGCCTGTAGTTGATAGCTGGCTAGGAAAGTTAACTTAGTTTCTGACATGGAATCAAATCATTATCTGGATAGTATTTGAATATATGAAGAAAATAACTGCAAGCAGCTCTCAGTCAAGCATTTTTCCAGAATGATAAACCCAGATTTCTGGCTAGGAAACACTAAAAGATACAGTAATCGCCACATAACTATGTTTCAGTCAATAATGGACTGCATATGCAATGGTGGTCCCATAAAATTATAATACTGTATTTTTACTATACCCTTTGTATGTTGAGATACACAAATACTTGCCACTATATTGCAGTTGCCTACAGTATTCAGTACAGTGACATGCTACACAGGTTTGTAGCACCGAAGCAACAGACTATACCATACAGCCAAGGTAGGTAGTAGGCTATACTATCTAGATTTGTGTCATTACACTCTAGCGTTCCCACAATGATGAAACTGCCTAACGAGATACATTTCTTAGAACACATCCTCATCATTAAGCGACCCATGGTTGTAATTCATTTCACCACATCTCCAAATGGTTTAAGCTACTAACTAGTACTATAAACTGCTGCAAGACAAGACCAAAATAGTAAGAATAAGCAAAGTAGCATATTAAACCACAATGTGACTTATTTTATCAGAACCTTTCTAATTTATAATCTGTCAGGACAAATTATAACAGAAACAAAGCTGGAAAGAACAAAGGACAGTGAAAGAGAAAAGGGTAGCACTTGGGAGAAAGAAGACAGAAGAACTCCGAAAATGTCAATAAAAAGAGAAACGTGGGAGAAATAAACTTTTATCAGTTTTTCCAAGTATCCGTCCCTTCTTAAATCAACTGGATTCAAGGCATTTTTGAGTATTAGTGTCCATATTTTATAGTTTTCTTGTCTTCTTCCTCACTCTCAGGCTGTCAGTTGGTAATTCTTGCTGCTATGACTATGCCTGTCATTAACAAATGCCCTGTTCCACTAAAAGGAGAATTTGTTGACAAACAGGAAACAGACTTCCTAGGCTCAGGCAATCCTCCCAGCTCAGCCTCCAAGTAGCTGGGAATACAGGTGCATACCACCATGCCCAGCTAATTTTTTTGTATATTTTGTACAGACAAGGTCTCGCCATGTTGCCCAGTCTGGTCTCAAACGTCTGTGCTGAAGCAATCCACCCACCTTGGTTTCCCATAGCGCTGGGATTACAGGCACGAGCCACCACACCTCACCTGGCCAACATATCATACTTTTAAAGTACTTTTAAGTATGGTACATTTCTCTTATAATCCCTTTATATAATAAGTCCAACTATGTGCATAAGTAAGCTTCATTACAACTCACCTCCAAATGTAAAGAATTAATTCATATACTGACTTACAGCAAAAGAACTTTTGTTTTGATTCATTTGTTTAGAAGAAGAAATCAATGTTAAAGTTCAATTTTAATATTCAAAGATGTAAGGTGGTAAATGTTACCTTCTCCAGAAAGTTTTTTCTACCTTCAAGTTTACAGAAAATCATAAAATGAAAACAATCACTAGGCATAAATCAATTATAAAGCTACCTTTCTAACACCAATACAGCTCACTATACACTTCACAAAGGTGAAGTAAATAACATCAACATCAAATCTTATCTTGATAACTACACAGTAATATTTTGCTAATTATATAGCTTAATTTCCCACTTTTTTCACATCATTTTAAAATATATTCTCCATTTCTGAATTTTCATTTAACAAAATGATAATCATTTAAAATGACCCTACTTAAAAGCAGCATTGAATTCAGAATTTACAATCACTTAAACACCAGGATCTAAGTTAAAACATTAGTAGGCTTCTTGCTCTACTCTTTACATTTTTATACTAAGCGCATCCCTTAAGTAAGGATATACATTTCATGTTTTAATAAAACATTCACTTACTTAAATTAAGTAGAGGGGCATTTATCTGCAGTAAGAAGTTACACAGTCACAGTGCTCATGTGCATAAAGTTAAGGAGGCTTTCCCAGTCAGTTCATAGAAGGAACACAAACACACTTTTTAAACATGTTTGTTGATGACCCCAAAGACACATAGTTCTAAGTGTTTGCTTTGGAATCAATAAACAGCTAGCATTTTACTTATCAAGAAACCTCAAACCTTTATTAGTATCAGAAATGAGTAAAGAAATCCAAAACTAAAGAAAAACAAAAATGCCTTTTTAAAAATACAATTTTCCTTGTTAAGTGTATTAATGCAGTTTTGGCATACCTTTGAAAATTCTTCAGGTTCCTTTATATCTAACGACCTTGTTGCAAATTCTAGTAGTTCTTCAGAGTTCTCCAGGGCATTATTACATTGACTAATCTGACTCTAGGGGGAAAAAAAACACACTAAATCATTAAAACGAAATTTCCTATTGCCATCAGAATCTTAAATATATATTGTTACAATGAACTTACAAATAATTTTAATAGCAATAATACAGCAAAAATAGTTCAGTGAGCTATTGTAGCACGATAAGACAAGTTTTATACATATAAAACTTGTTATATTTGTTATATATATAAATATAAATAACAAATTTTAATTATCCTAATACTTTGTACCTCTTTCCATGATTTATCAAAAACAGCTTAACTGCATACAGGTAAAGATATACTCATCATTTAAAACAAAAAAGAAAATAATTATAAATAACTAAAGCCAAATTAACTTAAGCACTCTTCACAATTAAGATAGGAAAATATCTTCAATTTAAATCAAAATATCAAAATAATATATCTACAGACAACATCCTCTGTAATGAAGACTAAAATTCTTGGTGGTAGTTAACTATTTAAGCTGCAATTTGTAAATGAAGTTACAGGTACATTCAGTTTAGCACAATCTTAGTACTTCATTCATCAAACTACACAAGTAATGCATACTACTATAAATGCTAATTTATAGTTTCTAAGACTGGATAGCATAGGAACTACTAATGCAAGTTCCTAGAATTCAAAAGAAAATTCCAAAGAAATTCAAAAGATGACAGTTGTTATAGTGATGTGCTCTGTCTTTATTGCTCACATATGAATTCTACCTAATACAATCTTTCTTATTCTGTTGTTCCTATGTGTAACTTGAAAAGATTGTTAGTTTACCTTCAAACAAATAAACAGATCCTATTTCTAAGCTTTTAAATGTACCAAAGATTTTTCTTCAGAATATTTATTAATATCAAATCTGAGATTCAAATCTACTTATTTTTCCCTCAGGATTAGGACTAAAGATAAACCATGGCTGATTTTACTGGTTTCTGATGTGTTCTACTATTTGACTTTGGAAAAGTTGAATAGTTCAGTCACGTTTTGGGTTAAAATAGGGTTTCATGTGTTAGTTTAAAAACCTAACCACAATTTTGTAAAAATACTGCCCCTCTTATGGGGCAGTAAATCTCATGAGTCCCAAACAAGAATTAACCAACAACCATTTGGAATATCCCATTTGGAGATTTGCTTTATTCAAAAGGTTTAAGCAAAATGGTAGGATCAATGGGGCAGACAAAGTCAATGTAGCATTAAAGCCAAAAAAATGAGAACAGGAAATATACCTCAAGGAAATATTAAAAGTCCAGACTGAGGTCAAAGTTTTAGATAAAGTATTTTATTCTAAGAAATGCTATAGATTTGCTTTGAGGTCAAGAGGAAAAGCAAAAACAGGGGCAGGTTACAGAGGAATGCAATTTAAGAGCAGTAACTTACCAGTTATTCAGAGATATTATGAATAATTTTGTAAACCTAAAAAAAAGAACAGATTCTCTACAAACTTCAACTAAAGATGGAAATGGCCTTAGTAGCCAAGTCTGACTCTTTTTCATATTTGTTTTTTAAGCTATCCCAAGAAAACTTTATGGCTCAATTTCCATTAGGTTGCTATCATCACAGCTTTTCCTTTGAATCATAACACAATAACAAGTTCAAGAATGAACAGTTTTGTTCACCAAGTTTATGATTCAATAGCTTAGTCTTATTTTATAACCAACTACTGTCCCTTTACTATTCCCTGATCTCCCCTAGATCCCTACCCCTGTAAAAAAAATTACCAATATTTCTGTGGTATTGAGAAGACATAAATATTAAGAATTACACAGGATAATAAAATATAAGATAAAAGATAAAAGTTGAATGGAATAACTGGAAAAAATGTAGAGTTGAAATGGTGATAAAGCAATAGAAGATCGTGCTAACACCTTTGCTATCACCACTTCGGAACAGAATTTAAATTGTTTCTTCCATTTTCTGCAACATTTTTAATTCCCCATTGATAATCAATAGCTAATAATGAATTTGTTAGAATACTTGATCAAAAAATCAGAGTAAAGTCGTCCCATTTAAAAAGAGCCCAAATACAATTTTAATAGATTTCCATGAATCCGATCAGATCAGCTGAAAAAAAAAATCACTGTGTTCATTATTTTAATTAAGATTCACAAAACCCAAAGTGAACAGAGTTTACCTGAGGCTTCATGACAAAAAAAGTTTAGATAAATTTATATGACCCAATGATGTACTGTTGGGAATTTTGTCAAAAGCAAAAATATAAATTCATCAGTTTACAAGAGCAATAAATTCAGCCCAGTCTAAGAAAAGCAATGTATACTTTACTTGTGTACACATATATGCAGCTCTGTATAAGGTTTTCAAAAAACAAGTTCTAAAAAAAAAAAAAAAAAAAAAAAAAAAAAAAAAATCACTTGTCCTAGAAGTCTGAAGACATATTTTAAGTCCAAAATCCACAGTGGGTGAAGATTATCTAATTCTGAAAATTTAAGCACCTTAAATTAAAAAGGAAAACTCTCCTACAAGATCAAAACCCACATGCCATAATGTGAATGTTATTGGAGCTCTCCTCCTTCAGCCCTGACTCTGCTTCAATATAGTAAGACTCTAAGGGAGTTCTGTTCTTTCATTATCTCAATAAACTTCAAATCATACACCTGATAAGGAGTTAATATACAGAATGATTAGAAAACTCCTACAACTTAACCACCACCAAAAACCCCACAAGTAACCCAATTAAAAGATGGCCAAATAACCTGAATAGACATTTCTCTGAAGAAAATACATTAATCAGTTTGCCAGGCACAGTGGCTGATGCCTGTAATCCTAACAGTTTGGGAGGCCAAGATGGGCAGATCACAAGGTCAAAAGAGTGAGACCATCCTGGCTAACACAGTGAAATCTTGTTTCTATTAAAAATACAAAAAATTAGTCAGGCATGGTGGCACACACCTGTAATCCCAGTTTCCCAGGAGGCTGAGGCAGGAGAATCACTTGAATCCAGAGGCACCACTGCACTCTAGCCTGGGTGACAGAGCAAGACTCCGTCTCAAAAAAAAGAAAGTACATTAATGGCCAACAAATACATGAAAAGATGGATGCTCAACATCACTAATCACTAGAGAAATGCAAATCAGAACCACAATGAAATATCATATCATACCCATTACGATGGCCATTATCCAAAAAAAACAGAAAATAAAAAGCATTGGTGAGGATATGAAGAAATTGGAAGCCTTGGGCTCGGCAGAAATGTAAAATGGTGCAACCACTATGGAAAACATTGTTTAGCGGATCCTCAGAAAACTAAAAAGATAATTACCACATGACTCAGCAATCCTAAGTATACGTATTCAAAAGAATTGAAAACAGGATCTTAAAGAGATATTTAAACTCCCATGTTCACTGCAGAATTATTCACAAGAGCTAGAAGGTATAAGCTGCCCAAATGTCCACAGACATACAAATGAATGAAGAAAATGTGGCATATACATAAGTGGAAGATTATTAAAACACAAAAAAGAAAGAAATCCTAGCATATGCTACAACATGAATAAATCTTGAGGACATTATACTGAGTGGAAATAAGTCACAAAAGGACAAATGCTATATGATTCCACTTATATGAGACATGCAGACATTCAAAATCATGGAAACGGAAAATAATATGATGACTGCCAGGGGCTCCTAGGAAAAAGAAATGAGTGGTTCATCAAGGAACATAAAGTTTCACTTGCACAAGATGAAAAAATTCGGAAGATCTGTTATACAACAATGTTAATATATTTAACACTATCAAACTATACACTGTACACTTTAAAATAGTTAAGAGAATTGGCCAGCCATGGTGACTCACGCCTATAATCCCAGCACTTTGGGAGGCCAAGACAGGTGGATCACCTAAGGTCAGGGGTTTGAGACCAGCTTGGTTAACGTGGTGAGATCCCATCTCTATTAAAAATACAAAAATTCGCCGGGCGCGGTGGCTCAAGCCTGTAATCCCAGCACTCTGGGAGGCCGAGGCGGGTGGATCACGAGGTCGAGAGATCGAGACCATTCTGGTCAACATGGTGAAACCCTGTCTCTACTAAAAATACAAAAAACTAGCTGGGCATGGTGGCACGTGCCTGTAATCCCAGCTACTTAGGAGGCTGAGGCAGGAGAATTGCCTGAGCCCAGGAGGCGGAGGTTGCGGTGAGCCGAGATCGCGCCATTGCACTCCAGCCTGGGCAACAAGAGCGAAACTCCGTCTCAAAAAAAAAAAAAAAATTAGCTGGGTGTGGTGGTGGGCACCTATAATCCCAGCTACTTGGGAGGCTGAGGCAGGAGAATCACTTGAACGCCGGAGGCGGAGGTTGCAGTGAGCCAAGATTACTCCAGCCTGGGTAACAGAGGGAGACTCTGTCTCAAAAAAAAAAAAAAGTTTAAGAGAATAAATGTTTTTTAACCACAATTTTAGAACACTTATGGCCAAAACAAAATGCCATTCTTCTACAAGGTAAGGGTATAGTCAAACTCAGAAATTCACTAATTTTTGCTTACCATAAATCGAGCATTAAATAGACTAAAGTTATTGTTCATATTTAAATAATTGTATGATCTCACCTGTAACTCTTGGGATTTACGAGCTTGTTCCTGCTTGATACTGTTAACCATGCTTTCTTTCACTTCATCCAGTATAGAGTATAAACTATCAAATTCTTCATCTAACTCTGAGAGTATGTTAGATGAATTTTCCTGTTTAAATAACAAAACAATTTTACTGAAGAGCTATCAAACATTTAAAAACTAAAAAGTATACTCAAGAGAGAATAAATTTATATTATAAACTATGTGGGCCTAATACAAAAATAACATAATTCTAATATTTGACTTAAGCCTTTAAAAAGAGATAAATGAAACAAACTGCCTGCTAATGCTGACAGTACTATTTCAGCTATACTATCAGTTAAGTTACCTTTTATAAACTAGACCATACTCTCTTCACTTCACTGTTTCCACAGGACAACATGAAAGGTTGTTTTAAGGTTCCCAACTTCACCCAGATCTTCAGTCTCTCAGGCAGACTCTAAGCCAATGGTTCTTAACCTCTGGTGCATATCAGGATCACTGGTGAAGTATTTTAATAAAATATTCCAGAGATTTTAATTTAGTAATTCTGAGGAATACTTTACACATAAAGAAATGAGGCAGATTTGTCTAAAATTTTAAAATCTTTCAGGGTCTCTAAAACACCGTATTTATGTAAGATAAACAGAAATTAAAAGATTAAGCAATTATTTATTGGATCCTAAGATATTTATCAAATATTGAATCATCTAATGACTACAATTTGTAGTCAAATCCTGTATTTTATTAACTAAAATACAGATAAGTTACTGGCCCAAAGCCACACAACTAGTTACTAGTAACATGGGCAGTAAAGCATTTCAAGTCTCTTGACTTCTCAGAGTTCCTCACTGCCTCCATAAGTGGGATGCTGCTATTTCAACAAAAAATAACTTAAAATATTTGTAAAATCCCTAGATAAGCAATATCCACACTTGCAACAATTATGAGATAGAAGAAATTATCCTAAGACATTTTTCAACTTGGATGAATCATTCAATTAAGACAAGGGAAGGCCAGGTGCGGTGGCTCAAGCCTGTAATCCCAGCACTCTGGGAGGCCGAGGCGGGTGGATCACGAGGTCAAGAGATCGAGACCATCCTGGTCAACATGGTGAAACCCCGTCTCTACTAAAAATACAAAAAATATTAGCTGAGCATGGTGGCACGTGCCTGTAATCCCAGCTACTCAGGAGGCTGAGGCAAGAGAATTGCTTGAACCCAGGAGGCGGAGGTTGCAGTGAGCCGAGATCGCGCCATTGCACTCCAGCCTGGGTAACAAGAGCGAAACTCCGTCTCAAAAAAAAAAAAAAAAAAAAAAAAAGACAAGGGAATGGGCACTGGCTAAGAGAACTAACATATATATACAATCTACTGTAATACCGTATGTCCAAACTTTTGCTTATAATGTTTATAAAAACTAGACACCTCACTGGTACCTCACCAAAGGTGGTGGTAATCATTTTACTAGTTCTATTTGCAGAGGTAAGAACAACTACAGAAGTGGAATGTGCAGTGCGGAAGGGAGAAGACCTAACTCAAATAGCACACTAGCCACTCAGTAACAGCATGACCTTGTACTTACATTCCTAGACCTCAGTTTATTCATTAATAAAAAAGAAATGGGCCAGGCGCAATGGCTCATGCCTGTGATCCCAGCACTTTGGGAGGCCAAGGCAGGCAGATCACCTGAGGTCAGGAGCTCGAGACCAGCCTGACCAACATGGAGAAAGCCCATCTCTATTAAAAATACAAAATTAAGCATGGTGGCACATGCCTGTAATCCCAGTTACTCAGGAGGCTGAGGCGGGAGAATCTCTTGAACCCGGGAGGCAGAGGTTGAGGTAAGCCGAGATCACACCATTGCACTACAGCCTGGGCAACAAGAGCAAAACTCCATCTCAAAAGGAAAAAGAAAAAGAGAAAAGAAATGGACTATTTTGTCTCAATCACCAGATGGCAGCTTGTTGCCTTTTGCCTACTACTAAGCCCTCATCTTCAGAGACAAGGGTGTAATTTAACGCTCCCACTCCTTTTTTTTCCCTAGAGTTAAGGTAGATTTCTAATAATTTATCAATCAGAAGAATGGTTTGGGCTAGCGCTACATAAGATCTCTCCTTCCAGATACCAAATGTGATGTTCTCTTGTCCATAGATCAAGAGCTTTAGAGCCATTAGCTTTATGCTTATTTAAAGGAAGCTGACTCACCAAATTTTCCAATAAAATAGTTCAAGATAGCTAGAATGATGAAGCTTTTTGTTTTGTTTTGTTTCGTTTTTATGAGACAGAGTCTTGCTCTGTTGCCCAGGCTGGAGTGCAGTGGTGCAAATCTTGGCTCACTGCAACCTCCACCTCCTGGGTTCAAGCATCTCCCATCTCAGCCTCCTGAGTCACTGGGATTGTAAGTGCCTGCCACCACAACCAGGTTAATTTTTATATTTTTAGTAGAGATGGCATTTCACCATGTTGGCCAGGCTGGTCCCAAACTCCACCCACCTCTGCCTCCCATGAATGTTCTTTTTGCTAAAAATCATTTTGGTTATACTGGGTCTTTTGTAATTCTATACACATATTAGGATTTTTTCTATTTCTGTGGAAAATAGCATTGGTATTTTGATAGAAATTACAATAAATGGGTAGATTAGGTAATACAAACATTGTAGCAATATTAATTCATCTAGTTTATAAACGGGATATTTTTCTATTCACTTGTGTCTTCTTTAATTTCTTTTATCACTGTTTTATACCTTTTAGTATATAAATATTTTATTTCATTAGGTAAATTTACTCCTTTTTTTATGCTACAGCAAATGAGATTATTTTCTTATTCAAATAGTTCGTGTATAGAAGCAATACTAATTTTTGTGTGTTGATATTGCATTCTGTAACTTTACTGAATTTGTTTATCAGTTCTAATAATTTTTTTAGTAGAGTCTTTAGAGTCTTCTATATATAAGATCATGTCATCAGAAAACATAATTTCACTTCTTCCTTTCCTATTTGGATGTCTTTTCCTTGCCTAAATGCTCTAGCTAGGACTACTAGTACTGTATTAAATAGAAGTGGTGAGAGTAGGCTGGGCACAGTGGTTCATGTCTGTAATCCTAGCACTTTGGAAGGCCGAGGCGGAGATCGCCTGAGGTCAGGAGTTCAAGACCAGCCTAGCCAACATGGCAAAACCACATCACTACTAAAAATACAAAAATTAGCTGGGTGTGTTAGCACACCCCTGTAGTCCCACTACTCAGGAGGCTGAGGCAGGAGAATCACTTGAACCTGGGAGGCGGAAGTTGCAGTGAGCCGAGACTGTGGCATTGCATTCCAGCCTGGCCGACAGAACGAGTCTCTGTCTCAAAAAAAAAAAAAAAAAAAAAAAAAAGGCGGGGGGGGGGGGCGGTGTGTGAAAGTAAACATCTTTGTTTTGTTCCTGACTAGAGAATAAGCTTTTGACTTTTCACCTTTGATAAGATGATATAGCTGTGGGATTGCTATTATATATATGGCCTTTACTATGTTGTGGTACATTCCTTCTTCACCTAATTTGTGGAGAGTTTTTATTAAGAAAGGATGCTGAATTTTGTCCAATTCTTTTTCTGCATCTACTGAGATAATCAGGCATTATTTTTGTCTTTAGTTTTGTTAATATGGTATATCACATTTATTGACTTCTGTTGAACCATCCTTGCATCCCAGGCATAAATCCTACTGGATCATGGTGAATGATCCTTTTAATGTGCTATTGAATTCAGTTTGCTAATATTTTATTGAGGATTTTTGCAACTATGTTGATTAGGAACATTGGCCTCCCTTTTTGTAGTATTCCTGGTTTGGCTTTGTTATCCGGGTAATGTTGAACTTGTAAATGGATTTGAAAGTACTCCTTCCTCTTTGATTTTTTAGAAGAGGCTGAGAAGAACTGATATTAGCTCTTTAAATATTTGGTAGAATTCAGCAGTAAAGCCATCAGGTTGCAGGCGTTTCTTTGATGGGAGACTTTATTACTGATTCAATTTCCTTATTCATTACTGATCTATTCAGATTTTCCATTTCTTTCTGATTCAGTCTCAAGAGGTTGTACATTTCTAGCAACCAGATTATCTTGAGCTCTCTTCCACAATCAATACGTCATTACTTTCAACATAGATTATCTGCCCAAACCTGGAACTATTTTCTTAAGTATTCCTCTCCCTCCTCAGTGGGGACTTTACCTTTTATTTTTAAGTTACTTTCATCTACTTCTACAAGTAGACCTCTTACCATTAATATTTTCTTTTCTGGTTTTTTTTTGAGACACAGTCTCATTCTATCACCCAGGCTGGCTAGAGTGCAGTGGTACAATCACTGCTCACTGCAGCCTCGAGCCCCTGGGCTCAAACAATCCTCCTACCTCAACCTCCTGGGTAGCTTAGACTACATGCATATGCTACCACAACCAGCTAATTTTTGCATCTCTCTTTTTTTTTTTTTTTTGGTAGAGATGGGGGTCTCGCCATGTTGCCCAGACTGGTTTCAAACTCCTGGGTTCAACCCATCGACCTGCCTCAGCCTGCCAAAATGCTGATATTACAAGCATGAGCCACCATAGATGGCCATTTTTCTTCCATCGTTTATTATAAAAGAAATGTTTTACTTGCCAGCACTTTTCAAAAAGTACAATTTGCTCTTAATTGAAATTAGAAAAAATGTCAAATGGAAAAGGACAAAAGAGCACTCTGGTATTCCCCAATAACTATTATTCCAGAGTTTTCCTTTTCCCTATTTTGATTTTTCCATGGAGAAAACAGGAATTGCAAGGTAAACATTTTTACTTTATCCGCTATTTTAAAACTGTGCTCTCACCTCCATTAGTTTATAATCCAAAGTTCATAGAGTATATTTATACTTCATATTTGACTCATTCATTGTGACATATTTACACAAAATTTTTCATTAAAAAAATCATACCTGAACTCCTTTTAGTGTATGATTTAGTGTATCAATAAAGTTCTGAATTTCATCATTTTTATTTGCCAGAGTTGAAATGATCCTTTGTAGAGCTTCCTAGAATTAAGAAAAACATTAAAATACTACCTTTCAATGAAAGAAAGTTATAAAACTCATTAACAAGCATTCTCTACACAAACTTTATATAAGAGCATATTGTATAACAAAGAGAAACAATGTAAAATTTCTCATTGTTCAAAATTTCCAAAGTCTTATAATTACAAAAGGTGAGGTAGATACTTCTACTGTATTGAGCTCTCTTATTCCTAATATAAAACTTAATCACCATCATACTTTTCAGACTGAAAATGATCAGTATAACGTAATATCAATAGAATTATTTTAGGTCATAGGCCATGGCAATGGAATACAGCAAAATCTTTAAATGTTGTAAAAACAAGTGGAAACGGAATACAACATCAGGATCCAAAGAATAAAAGCAAGGAGACACATATTCAACAATATTTTATTTATTTACAAAAATAAACATTTTAGAGATATGAAACGAGGTAACATGCATTTAGAATGACACATTCATTGCAACATTTATAGATGCTGTAGAACTAAAATAAAGCAATTTTATTAGCAAATAGCTCAGACTTTGATAATGCTTCCTATTTAGATAAAACATTTTGTTAATTTTTTTCTCTGGTTCGGTATTATCCAATAAAATTTTCCACTATGATGGAAATGTTCTATAAATGTGCTGTCCAATATGGTAACCACTAGCCACAGAAAGTTAATGAAGTCTTCAGATGTGAGTAGAACTGAGGAACTAAATTTGATGTTTCAAACTTTAATTAATTTCAGTTTATACAGCCACATAACCAATGCTATCATACTGGACAGTGCAAGTCTAGTTGCAGTAACTCTTCATTGATAGCAATAGCAAAAACCAAACAAGGTTATTTATAGTCTCAGAAAAAAATCTAATGCAAGTTAATTTAATGCTTTGTAATTTTCTCAGAGGCAAAGGACTTTTTTCTGTAAGCACCTATGAGCTTAAATATTTTAATAAAGCCTGTAAGATTTTGTGGAATAAGGATTATCCTAAAAATATAATGAGATATTGATAAAGGATTATACATAAGGAGCCCAGGAAACAGTCTGAAGGAGAATAACATTTTATGTTTTTGATTTTTTTTTCCCCCAAGACAGAGTTTTTTAATCATCTCCCAGGCTGGAGTGCAATGGTGCAATCTTGGCTCACTGTAACCTCCACCTCCTAAATTCAAGCAATTCTCCTGCCTCAGCCTCCTGAGTAGCTAGAATTACCGCTGTCCGCCACCAGGCACAGATAATTTTTGCATTTTTAGTAGAGACAGGCTTTCATTATGCTGGCCAGGCTGGTCTCAAACTCCTGACCTCAGGTGATCCACCCGCCTCAGCTTCCCAAAGTATTAGGATTACAGGTGTGAGCCACCATGCCTGGCAACATTTTATACAAATGTTCATAAAGCATTGTAGTAGTGTAAAATACACACACACACACACACACACACACACACATATATATTTTGAGATGAAGTTTCACTCTTATTGCCCAGGCTGGAGTGCAATGGCGTGATCTTGTCTCACTCTTGGAGCCTGTAATCCCAGCACTTTGGGAAACTGAGGTAGGCAGATCACTTGAGGCCAGGAGTTTGAGACCAGCCTGGCCAACATGGTGAAAACCTATCTCTACTAAAAATACAAAAATTAGCCAGTTGTGGTCGCACATGTTTGTAATCCCAGCTACGCAGGAGACAGAGGCAGTAGAATTGCTTGAACCTGGGGTGTGAGGTTGCAGTGAGCTGAGATTGTGCCACTGCACTCCAGCCTGGGTGACTGTAGCAAGACTGTCTCAAAAAAAAAAAAAAAGAAAAAGAAAAAGAAAAAGAAAAGCATATTGAACCTATCTCAGGGGAGTACTTGGAAGATTTAAGTCCTTTGATCTCCTTTTCTTCATTTCTATATTACCTCCGTTGCTTCTCCAATGTTGCTTCTCCAGTTGTGTCCACCTCTCCAAGTCTTGGTGCACCAGTTCTTGGGAAGAGGATAAACACTTAATTCTTGGCGTCATTGGTCTTCATAGTGTAACTTCATTGTGTTATTGTATTAAATTACCAATAGTAGTGACAATGGTAAGAAACAGTGTAAGTGAATACAACAGAGAGCTTTTAGGCAGCCCTAAGGATGATAATAATAATCTCCTTATCTCCAGGAACTGTGAGACTCAAAGTAGAACTGCTATAATTAAAAATTTTTCGACTAGGCACGCTGGTTCACCCCTGTAATCCCACCTCCTAGGATACTTTGGATGTTTCTTCACCAGCCGGCAACTTCTGGGGCTGGCAGTGTCTCTGAGTTTCACTCATGTCCACCGGGCTCGTTCTGCCCACTTGGCCCTGCAGGCTGTGCTCAGCTCATGCTACTGGCCTGGATCCCACACCTACCGAGGGTGAGCTAGGCGTGGAGCAGTGAGGGGTGTGTGAGCGAGTTAGTGAGCGTGGGGTCTGGTCACTGTGCACAGCCAAACACACTGGCTGCTGTAGCAAGGTAGGCAGCTTCAGGCACTGGCACAGTCACCAGCTCCATGAGGGCTGCAGCTGGACCAAGCATACTGCAAGCAGCTTCCTCTGTGGGTGCCTGTGTCTGGATGAGGGGAACATGGTGGTGCCTGAAAACTCAGAGATCCCAATAACTGGGGAGTCCCCAGGGGTTGGGGGGCAGGGATGCTACAGCTCTCTCGTTCCTTCCAACCACAGCTTGGCCAGTGGGAAGGGCAGAGTGTGTTTTAGCTTGTTCAGTCCCGCCACCTCGCTTGGGCTGATGGCTCCCATGCTGGTCCAATCCCATTGTCACTTCCCGTCATGTGGGGCAGCTGCCTGATGCTGGAGGAAGGTGGGAGGGTTATAGTGTTACAGCTCTGGCTTTAACACTATAACCTGGAATTCCCAGGTCTGGGCCCCTAGAAGTGTTGCTGCTCTTCACTCCTGCAGTTGGTATCACTGCCTGCAGCTTGGCGAGCTGGCCAGGAACATGTTACAACCCCGTTTGCTTCTGCCGGCAGCTCAGCAAGGTAGCCAAGGAAGTGTTACAGCCCTTTCCGCACCTGCCTTTGCAGGGTTCCTAAGTTATTGTCCTGCATCCAGTAATAATGAGGTCACATGGACAACTGGATGGTAAGCAAGGCAGAGAAGAGTTTTATTAAGCAATAGAACATCTCTCCGTGGACAGGAGACCCCAAATGGGTAGTCCTGATGAGTGACTGAAGTGGGTTGGGGGGGATGGGGGAGGGTTTATTGGCTCAAAATCGGGAAGTGTATGCTGATTGGTCCATGGGCAGGAGGAAGTGTGTGCCGATTGGTCCATGGGTGGCCTGGAAGAACCACCATTTGATTGGCTGAAAGGCACAAAGGAAATTCTCACTCAGGGTGGTGGATTCCACCAGGAACCGGCTGCCCAGTTCTCAGGCTTCAGGCAGTCTTCCACCTGAAGGTCAGGTTTCACCAAGGACCCTGCCACTATCTGCCTAGGAACAGGTCTGCTATCACTAGAACCATTAAGGAGGTAAAATCTGTAGAACTTTATCACTGCATGTAGAGCACAAATTAGAGAAAAGGAGCCTAGCTTTCTGTCTTTGCTCTTGATTAAATTTGGAGGACATGGAGGGATAGACTGAGGTAGAAAATCCATTTCGCTACGATATCTTTTAGATCTTTTCTGCTCTCTTCTCTGCCCTGGCATATTGCCTACCATATCTAGAAACACTTTTTAAAAACTGCTGGATTTGGCACCTATTCAGCCAGACTCTTCTTGTATACCTCCTAGATTAGACACATACTATCCTTACATACACCTTTTACTTGACTCCTATCACCCTAGACCAGGCATCCCCAAACTTTTTACACAGGGGGCCAGTTCACGGTCCCTCAGACCGGTGGAGGGCCGCCACATACTGTGCTCCTCTCACTGACCACCAATGAAAGAGGTGCCCCTTCCTGAAGTGCGGAGGGGGGCCGGATAAATGGCCTCAGGGGGCCACATGCGGCCCGCGGGCCATAGTTTGGGGATGCCTGCCCTAGAGAAAATTTTAGCTTTATGTCACATACACAAGCTAGGGTCAAGTTTCAGAACTCAGAGCGTGTAATACTAATTCTTTAGTTTTCATATATTTTGGTGCTGGTGGTAATTTTGTCTTAAATATTCTGATTCCTTGCAACTTGTTTTCTAGTTCTACTGAGCACCAAGTTCCTTAGTGCTTTTTATCTTTATGCCTTTTCCAGTTAGTTCCAGCCAGTCTCCATTCTTGTGAGGGCCAGAATGGTTGAAAACCTAGCCCCCTCCCTGATAAATTTTTACTGTTTTAGAATGCAAATTTTAGCTCTTGATCAGTCTTTCATTTGCTCATCCTCTCCACAGCAGTTACAGATTAAAGGGCAAGTGGATTAGAGCTTCTGGAGCCTATGTCTCAGTAGTCTGCCCTTGGGAAATTTTCAGGATGTTTCCTTCTTCCATTAAGTTTAGAAAAGCTTAACAGAGAGGCAGCATTTTATCTGTATTAGCCAACAAGGTCACACTGGTTGCTCTGACTTTCTCATTCTTTATGATCTGAATAGTTGCTTCTTCTGCAGCCATGTTTACTAATGCATTCGGTAGCTTTTAAAATATAGATGATCTTAAATGCTAGGGTTCCAGAGCCCTCTACAGCTGGCTTGCCCATTCTGACAGCATCTCAGTGGTGTATTATAGCCAAGACTCTGAAGCTGTCCCTACCTAGAGATTGGAGTCTATCTCCTTAAAATAATCTAGGCCTTTGGTGTTTGCAGTTTGGCATTAGGGTAAAGCAACTTTTCTCAGAATGTGGACCTTTTATCTAGGTGTGTATTACAGACTCTTATGCTGTCCTGGAACTCCCTGTCAAATTCAAGAGCTGTAGAGTGCTCTCTCTTCAAAGAATGAGGCTGTGTTCCCTAGAAATACTATGTCAGCCTTTAAAGACCTTTCTTTCTCATCCACTACAGTATTTTTACAGCCTTAGGCAATCATATAGAATATCATTCTCCTGAAGGCTTTAACACAGATTGTAGAGTTTCTTTCCAGAAGTATGGGCATGAATACTTTTTAGGCCAATACAGTTGAAAAGGGTCTTAGATTCTGTGACAATAGAATTTTGAATGAATTTAAGGGGAATGGTAAAGATAAGATTAACTGTAATCACCAGGTATGGTGGCTCATGCCTGTAATCCCAGCCTCATCTGTATTAAAAACACAAAAAATTAGCTGGGCATAGTGGTGCATACCTATAATCCCAGTTACTCGAGAGGCTGAGGCAGGCGAATCGCTTGAACCTGGGAGGCAGAGATTGCAGTGAGCTGAGATCATGCCACTGCACTCCAGCCTGGGGCACAGAGTCAAACTTCGTCTCAGAAGGGAAAAAAAAGATTAACTGTAATCTAAGGGTGGTATTTTGGAGGTATGGGACAGTATCATAGAAAATGGAGGGTATTATTCTGTTGATTCTTTGAATTTGTATAACCTATATGTCAGCTGTTCTCAGGTGCAGTCTTTATGTTAGCTGCCAATCCTGAAATGGACAGGTGCACTTTTTGTGATCCCAAAAAAGTCTTTTCTAACCAATAACAGGAGTGAACAGTGTAAAGTTCACAGGAGAGAGGAGTGTATTTGTTCCTTTTGTTGTGGTATTAGAAGGACCCCAAATGGTGTTACGTATGCACCAATTTCTTTTGAGAGCTGGTGGTTTTAAAATGTCTTTCACTTTCTAGAGTTAGTATTTATGTAAATAAAACTGAGAAATTAGTGAAATTCAGGTAAAGAAAGTAGTTGGTTGTAACATTTTAACTTATATCCACATAGAGCTATTATGACTCAAGAATCTGGCATAACATAAACATAAAGAAATTCTGGTCTTTTGAGAAAAAAGTTCTGAAATTTTTTTTCATGTTTTACTTTTAATTACAAATTAGTAAGATTAATAGAGGATCTCTGCATTATTTCCACTCTTAGAAATATGTGGTCTGTCTGGATGACACAGAGCTCTATGCCTGTATTTTCTACGATGGCAGCTTCTGGCCATATGTGGATATGTGGTTTTTGAGCACTTGAAATGTGGCTAATTTGAACTGAGATATGCACAAGTGTAAAATACATGCTGAATTTTTAAGACTCAATACCAAAAAAAGAAAAACTCATTGTTAAATATTGACATGTTGAAATAATATATTTTGAATCTATTAAACAAGATATTAAAATTAATTTCTCCTGTTTTTCCTTTACTTTTTTGATGTGGCTACTTTTGGCTCCTCCTATATTTCTATTGGACAGTACTACTCTAAGGAGAATGAAAACCTTACAGTTGGTAAAGCCTGTATTCTGATATCTAACATCACTATTAGACCAGAGTCTATTAACTTGCAGCAGGTGGGTAGCTCTTAAAGGATCAGAGGACTTAGCTTGAGGATCGGATTCAAAATTAGAGCATTTAGATGTCTTTGACTATACTCAGTAAATAACAGGAGCATTAAAAGGTAGGCTTTGGCTGGGAGCAGAGATCATACCTGTAATCGCAACACTTTGTGAAGCTGGAGCCCAGGAGTTTGAGACCAGCCTGGGCAACATAGTAAGACCTCATCTCTACAAAAAGTCAAATAATGAGGCAGGTGGATGGCTTGAGCCCAAGAGGTTGAGACTGCAGTGAGCTTTGATTGTTGTTACTGCACTCCCACCAGTGTGACAGAGCCTCAAAACAAAAAAAAAATGTAGGCTTCTCATTAGAATCTTTGGAGCTCAGGGCTTATCTAGTTGGGGCAATAAGCTAGAGCTATCTTCAGATTTTTGCTATGTAATTTCTCAAATGCAAAGCTTGAACTAAACTTAGACCAAAAAAAAAAAAATACATAAATGGGAAACTATTTTATACTAAGGAGATTTTTTTTGGACTCTGAACTGTATCTGCCTTTTCTTTTTGGTACCAATGTTTTATAATTTTTCTGGTGGAACTTTTTTAAAGTTTTGTTTTTGTTTTTGTTTTTGAAATGGAATCTTACTGTCACACAGGCTGGAGCAAGTGGTGCAGTCTCGGCTCACTGCAACCTCTGCCTCCTAGGTTCAAGCAATTCTCTTGCCTCAGCCTCCACAGTAGCTGGGATTACAGGCACCTACCACCATACCTACATAATTTTTGTATTTTTAGTAGATACCGAGTTTCGCCATGTTGGCCAGGCTGGTCTTGAACTTCTGACGTCAGGTGATCCACCCACCTTGGCCTTCCAAAGTGCTAGGATTACAAGCATGAGCCATCATGCCTGCCTTTTTTTTTTCCAGACAGAATCTCACTTTGTTGCCTAGGCTAGAGTGCAGTGGTAAGATCTCGGCTCACTGCAGCCTCCACCTTCCAGGTTCAACTCAGCCTTCTGAATAGCTGGGATTATAGGTGCACAGCACCACACCTGGCTAATTTTTGTATTTTTAATAGAAATGGGGTTTCACCATGTATCTTGTGACATTAAAATTATTACTACTGTCTTAGTAAAAGTTACTATCATATCTCAACCTGTATTTCAGCCTTCACTGTAGCAACACTACTTAAATCAGACCCTGATAACAATCTTTCTTCCCAACAATCAGTCCTCTATAAACTTCACTTAGGGTAATGATAGCATCACTCTTCCTGATCAGTATTCTTCAATGGTTTCCCACTGTACCTTGTATAAAACTGAAAATCTTTAACATGACCTCTAAGATCTCAAATCATCTGTCCACTGCCTACCTCACCTACTTCATCTCCCCAGACTTCCTCTCCCTTGTTACACTCCAGCTGCATAGCCTGCTATGAATAATACATCTAATTTGACTTGCTTCCTAAGAAGAGCCTTCTCATTTATCAGTTCCTCTACCTATAACCTCTATCCTAAAACATATACACAATGTACTGATAAAACAGATTCCAAAAATGTACTTATAGAATGAGCCCATGTTACATATATTTGCAGGGGTTCTAGATTTTTGTATCTTAATTTTCTGGAATATTACTATAGAATTTTTTTTCAACAAAGCCTTATGGGTGAAGGAGGGCAAAGACAGATTTCATCTGCCCCATGGGATTCAAGCCTCCCATTACCTTCCAAACACTGATGGATAAAGTAATAGATAAACATAGATGAATAAAGGCAATATAAATTATCTGAGGGTTATCTAGAAAATTATATTTTATAAGACTCAGGTGGTGATAACTAAAAGTTCCAGGTGACGCAGGTCTGAAGACATTCTTTGACAAATGCCAATTCTGCTAAATCATAGTAAAATAGAAGATTTTATTTACTATAGGAAATAATCATAGGGTTCCTGCAACCTGAGGAAAGGGACTGATCAAACTAGCATGTAGCATTCGTGACATAAATTGGCATTTGTGCACAGGCAATCTCAGCAATTGTCTTTTGGTGATGTAGCACAACCAGGCCCTCATAACAACAACAACAACAAAAAAATACAATGATTTAACTATGGGTTTAGACTAAGGCAACTGCTACACCAACAAGAAAAATCATTATATACACCCCAGCCAAGCACAACTGCAACCATCATCATGGAATGAATCAAAGTAATCTAGGATACATAAGACAGGAGTTAGTCTCTTCAATGCAGCACAGCTTAAAGTTATGTTTGTAATCACTATCAATTAAGTAAAAGGATAATCAATAGACTGAGCAAAGGAGCACTTTGGTAATCTTAAGTGCCAAGCACTATTTAAAGCTCTACATATTATTAGTTCATTTAATCCTTTCAAGAATCCTATGAGGTAAGATACTATTATTATCCTCATTTTCCAATGAGGAAGCTGACACATGGAGAAGTTAAGCAGCTTGCCCAGAATATCAAAGCTAATACGTTACACAGCCAGGATTCAAATTAAGACAGTTTGATTCCTGAGTCTCTGCTCTTAGAGGACTACATTGTACTACCTGAAAAGGTAGCGATCAGAGGTTCACGAAAAGGTCAGAACAGCTAAAGGCATCCAAAGGACTAAGAGTTTAGTTCCACATTAGAAATCTGGAAAAGGGCTGGGCGCGGTGGCTCAAGCCTGTAATCCCAGCACTTTGGGAGGCCAAGGCGGGTAGATCATGAGGTCGAGAGATCGAGACCATCCTGGTCAACACAGTGAAACCCCGTCTCTACTAAAAATACAAAAAACTAGCTGGGCGTGGTGGCGCATGCCTGTAATCCCAGCTACTTAGGAGGCTGAGGCAGGAGAATTGCCTGAGCCCAGGAGGCAGAGGTTGCGGTGAGCCGAGATCGCGCCATTGCACTCCAGCCTGGGTAACGAGAGCGAAGCTCCGTCTCAAAAAAAAAAAAAAAAAAAGAAATCTGGAAAAGATCAACAATCTGGAAATCTGAAACTGATCAACAGATTATAACCCCAAATCAGAAGTCATCGGCCTAACATCATTAGAGAAATGGGTTTCCCAGCAGCGTCTTCTAAGACGAGGAAAAGACATCCAAGTCAAATTCTATAGCAGTATTCCAGAAAATTAAGATACAAAAGTCAAGAACCGCTGCAAACACCACAAATGGATCTATAAGTTAAGGGGGTCAAACTATTATTATAGCCAATTTAGTCAGTATTTCATCAAGCACTTTCTATGTGCCAGGCACTGTGCTGCTAACATGGAGTATCTTTTTAATCATCACAACTGATTTTAAAAAAAAAAAGCAGTATTAGTTCACATTGTACAGTTGGATAAATGAAAGATTCGAGATGCTAAGAAACTTGTTTTAGGGCACACAGCTATCAACTGGCAATCGTGATTCAAATCCAGGAGGTTGTCCCCAGAGCCTCTGCTTTTCAAATCCAGGAGGTTGCCTCCAGAGCCTGTACTCTAGACTGCTTAAACTGTTGGGGACTATACGAAATAATCATAGGGTTCCTGCAACCTGAGGAAAGGGACTGATCAAACCAGCATGTAGCATGCCTGAAAAATGTCCAACTGCCACCAGTAATAGGCTACTTGCAACACCCCAAACCGAAGACCTGTCCTTTGAATTAGGTCACTTCATGATGAACCCCTCCATCGACTCCAATGGGGATGGCACCAGGTTCAAAAGGCTGAAAAAGAAACCTAGAGCCAACAAATGAATATTAAAAACCACCACGGTATTTTATTGAGGGATTACACACAAGGGATAGAGTCCAGTGGTGGCAGGCTGGGCAGGAGAACTGCCTTATGTACAGAAAAGGTCCAGTAGCAGTGGGCTGGGCAAGATCACTACACAGCCCAGTGACGCTCAGAACACACATTCAGGTGAGTCTGCCATACAGGGTCATTCTAATAGTATGCTTAAACTATTGCTATTAGGTAGCTTTACCATACAGTGATAAGGAGTTGAATCCAGAAAGCTCTATCCAGCTCTTAGCTAGATAAACAGAATCTCACCAGTTGTTTTAACAAAAGTATCATGCTAAGATGTGATGCAAGAAGGTGAAAAAAAGAGAACAGAGAAATTCAGGAATCTAATCATCATAAAATAACCAAATGGTGGAAGGCTATACCCTCTCTAACAGTGAAACATTTGGGAACACTACCTGTATACAGATGTAACCAAGACAACCTACAATCAATTCTGATTGTCTAGCTTACCAGCTGAGAAAAATCTAAATGCTAGTAAAAGAGCTGACTGAGGAATGCTGCCTTTCTGCCCTTAACCCAGTTTAAGATATCACAGCAGAAGAGGAAGTAATCTCTTATAAGAGGAAGTAATCTAGGATGTGAGGGGAATAAAGCAAATCAGAGGATAAAGAAGCCTTAACCATGTTCAGTGGCCTCTGAACTGGCTGTTTCACCCCAGAGTCAAGGAGGCTCATATTCGTCCAAAGAAACCAGAGGTTCCACCATTTAATGAAGGAAGGTGGCATTGGAGTGGAGATGAGAGCATCAGTATAAACTAATAACCTTTCTCAAGGGCAACCTGACAATACATATCAAATAGAATTTTTAAAGTATATATACACTGACTCAGTAATTCCATTTCTAATTTATTCTAAGTGAATAATTAAGGATGTAAGCAGAGACTTGGCTGTAAGGATGCTCATCTGTGATATTTATAACATTAAAAGGTTGGGATCAACAAAATGTACAACAAAAGGGTACTGATTAAATAAAATGAAGTAAAACATGCATAGAAAAGAATTCTGTTGAATCATTAAAGTATTATAGAATAATTAATATGAAAAATATCCATATTATGTGAAAGACAGATTATAAAGCAGCATATATAGTATGATACCATAATTAAAAAAGTTTTTATATACATATCAAAAAAGTAGATGGCTATATAAATGTTGAAGAGGTTATTTCTGGGTGGCAAAACTGGGTGGTTTTAATTTTATTTTCATTTTATTTATATTCCCATTTTCCTACAATAAGCTTGTATTATCTATATTTATAATGCAATAGAAGGGCAAAACCTGGCTATTTTAATACTTTTTCAATAAATTAGTTAAAAAATGCAATTAACTAGCAATTAACAAGCATCAATATCTGAAACCAGATTCTATCAGAACCTTGTGGCTGTGAGAAAGTGCCAACAAAGGGTGAAAAACATATTTTAAAAAGTCTGGAGATAAAATCCACCAACTTAAAAATATTGTCCACTGTAGGTTAGAGGGGAATATCTATTCAATATGTGTTTACTGCATGAATAATCCTGCTTACATTCAGCCAAGCATTGCAAACAAGCACTGCGATAAAAATTAAAAACAAACGAACAAACAAAAAAAAAAGATCTGCTTCACTATCTTTCTAATTATTAAAAACCGTCAAGTTCGATTGAAAAATGAAGATATCTGTATTATATACAGTGGTCATAAGTATGTCAATATGGTGTTCATTTCTACTTTCTTGCTCACAGTTCTACTTTAGATAGCTAAGGCATTACCTCAAGAGTTGAAAAAAGGGAAGAGAAAGATAAAAATAAGACAGACAGACACACATACAACATAAAAATAGTGATTTTAGGCCAGGTGTGGTGTCTCACGACTATAATCCCAGCACTTTGGGAGGATTACCTGAGTTCAAGACCAGCCTGGCCAACATGGCAAAACCCCATCTCCATTAAAAATTTAAAAAATTAGCTGGGTGTGGTGGCGTGCGTCTATAATCCCAGCTACCAGGGAGGCTGAGACACAAGAATGGCTTGAATCCAGGAAGCAGAGGTTGCAGTTAGCTGAGATCACACCACTGCACTCCAGCCTAGAAAGCAAGACTCTGTCTCAAAATAAATAAATAAACAGTAATTTTATTTGAGGCAACAAGAGAGACCAAATTCTAGGTTTTTACCTAAATCATGTTCTTTATCATCTATCAACTATTTTTCATTTTCAAAAAACAACTTTAGATCAGATGTGGTAGCTTATGTTTGTAATCCCAGCACTTTGAGAGACCAAGGTGTGCCAATCGTTTGAGCCCAGGAGTTCAAGACTAGCCTGGAAAACATGGCAAAACACTGTCTCTACAAAAAACCACAAAAATTAGCCAGGCATGGTAGCATGCACCTGTAGTCCCAGCTGCTCAGGAGGCTGAGCTGGGAGGATCGCTTGAGCACAGAAGGCACAGGTTGTTGTTATGAGCCATCAGCCTGAGCGAGAGAGCCAGACTCTGTTAAAAAAAGAAAAAAAAAAAGAAAGAAAAAGAGAGAAAACCCTACTTTATAGGGCTTATCCCTGTTACATTTTAAGTTTTAATTACTTTAATCATAGCACCATTTAAATGCAAAGAATTCAGGCAAGAAGGGTGGTAATGAAAAAACTTTGAGTTGTGAAGAAAAACTTGGTTTGAATCCAGACTACTATTTGCTAGCTGTGTGACTGTGAACAAGACACTTAACTTCTCTGGGCTTCATTTTCCTTAACAGTGCTACGGGAATAAGAACTGCTGTGACAGTCCAATGCAATACTGGATGCAGAACAGTAGTCAAATTTTACTTCTCTTTCCTCAAGAAACAATTTTTTTTTTAAACTGAGAAGAAGTAACTTTGGAACATGCAACTGTTGGTTGGTTATGGATGTGGTGGGGACTCTGAATTGGTAAGGTAAAATATGAACGCAAAGAATAGCACATAGCTTGGAGCAAGAAACTGGGATATGGAAGCCAAATGTAGATAAGCTACTTGTTGCAAGTTGTCATGTTTAAAACTCCTCCTGCTCCATTCAATCTCCCCACTCTAGTTTTGTCCAGTCAGGCCTCACCTGTCACTCACTACCCCTTTCCAAGTAGAAAGAATATGCAGGAAAAAAAAGTGGAGAAAAGCAAACAAGTAACAATGTATGCTCTTGGTGACTTCCTTCCTCTGGGCTCTCATCTCTTTTCCTTTCCACTCTTTCTTATTCCTACAGTAAGTACCTTTCTCAGAGTGATCTCTATGCATGTGAATGATCTGTAAAAAAAATTTAACTTAAACTATAAAATTCCAACCTCCAAGATTCTAAAAAGGTACAAATGTCTTATTTGTTTCAATGTTTTCTTTGAAGGAGCACATATTTCATCAGGTAAAGAAACCTTTGGGATTTTATCTTAAAACCATTTAAAGGCATAATCAAAAGGTTTGAGTATCAAACAAAAGCCACCTATCCATAACACATCCTGTTCACAAAAGTGTCCCAGAAACTCAATATAAACAAAATCCCTCTGTTTATTTCTAGGAGTTAATACACTGGTTTTCTGTATCCAACAGTATGCCTTACATACCCGGGGTTATTATGTTTTCTTCCTCTACTCACAGAGCATCTGTTGCTGACATTAACACTGAAGTCCAAGTTATTCTCACAGACAAAAAAGCAGCTGGTCAAGCTAATCCATTTGTTGACTAGCCACCATCAAGCCTCTGTAAGACTGTCTAGTTAACTTAACCTATATTGTCAGAGTGCATGAGTCAGAACTTCCAATCCTCTTTCTATTAGAATTTAACAACTCTTCTCTGGCACCACCGTGTGAATCGTTTCTTACAGATACAAAAGCAGAAAACATGCTTTAAAAGTAAAAATGTCTAGACTGAATTAAAAAAAGAGAAAGTTACTTTGAGGTTGGGATTATTAAATTAATAACAATAGCTAACAGATAGTATTTTTGCATGCTAGGCACTGTTAAGTGACTTTTAAAAATGAACACAAGGTCGGGCGCCATGGTTCGCGCCTGTAATTCCAGCACTTTTGGAGGCCAAGGCAAGAGGATCACCTGAGGTCAGGAGTTTGAGACCAGCCTGGTCATCCTGGTAAAATCCCATCTCTACTAAAAACACAAAAATTAGCCAGATGTGGTGATGGGCTCCTCTAATCCCAGCTACTCAACCTCTTGAATCCAGGAGGTGAAAGTTGCAGTGAGCCAATATCGTGCCATTCTACTCCAGCCTGGGCAACAAGGACAAAACTTTGTCTCAAAAGAAGAACACAATCTTCACAATAATCTTGTGAGATAAGAACAACTGTTATCTCGATTTTACAGATGAAGAAATGGAAACACAGAGCAAATTACCCCAGCTCATACAGCTTATAAACAGAACTGGAGACCTGGCTCCTGAGCCATCCTCTTAATAATGTAAAGCCCAAATCCCAATTCTTAACAAACATTCAGGCATATATTCAGGCCTTCCTCACACTCTGCAGTACCTATTTTTATTATACTCTACTGACTGAAGTACTACCCTTGCTACTATTTTCAATGTACATTCCAAAACAAAAAATAGTCTCTAAAAATTATGTCTGGGTGTACTACCGTCTTATTTAAAGAGAACAATATCCAGCTTAGATCATTAGAATCTGAGACTTGGAAGTGATTCTGCGGCAATTCATATAAGAAAAGGAAGTTCAGGTTCATAGCACTAAATTGGTTATGCACATTAGCCCCAGATATTCTTTGTTTTGTTTTTTGAGACAGAGTTTCGCTCTTGTTGCCCAGGCTGGAGTGCAATGGGGTGATCTCGGCTCATTGCAATCTCAGCTCATTGCAACCTCTGCCTCCCGAGTAGCTGGGATTACAGGTATGCGTCACCATGCCTGGCTAATTTTGTATTTTTAATAGAGACGGGGTTTCTCCATGTTGGTCAGGCTTGTCTGAAACTCCCGACTTCAGGTGATCCGCCCTCCCGGGCTTCCCAAAGTGCTAGGATGACAGGTGTGAGCCAGGGCACCCGGCTGTGGACATTCTTTTTACAGCTATAAACCAAAGGGTTTTTTTTGTTTGTTTGTTTGTTTCATTAGAAAGATTTGGTACCATCAATGAAATTCAACGTATTTTCTAATACTGAAAAGTTGATTCTCAAAGATATCACAAATAAGATACATTAGTACTAATAACAAAGAGCAGCTAATTTTAGTACTAATACTTCGTAAACTTTAAAATACTGTTTTCATAATAAATTATCAGATTTTTACTATAACACTATAAAATACTCTTACTTCTGCATAGATGAGGAACAGATTAATCACAGTTACGTGACTTGCTTCTCCCCACAGATCTAGTACATAGCATCCTGGAACCCAAGTCTCTGGACTTTGTTCCTTCACTTGACCTCTGCTAATGCCCATTCGAATATCGTAACTTTTATCTAATAAGCTGAGAGATGTTTTATAAATTTAGGCAGAGACAATGTTTTAAACCTATACATACTCAAAATGCAATTTTTTTTAACATGTCTTATGAATAGTCGTGGAAATAAAAATTGAGCATGACAAGGTGAGTTTCAAGACTAACACATACAACGAAATCATGTGCATTTTTGTTAAATACTGTAATAGTCAATGCTCAACACATCACTATTCTCTCATGCCCTCAGTGAAGTGATCCTCAAGGAGGTGAATCTAGACAAAATTGTAGAAAACGTTGCTCTAAGTCTTTCTGGTCCTAATAATAGAAAAGAATAGCCTCAAAGGTATGTCTTTGTTTTCCCTGCTACATTATTTTCTTTTTTCTTTCCTACCCCGAACTATCTTTCAATTATATTATAGTCTAACAAAGAGAACAGGGTGGTTATTCCCATATGGAGATTATGACTGAATAACTCTCACTTCTAACTAATGTATTCAAGACATTGGCTTTGTTCTCCAAACATTTCTTCTGAATGGAACCTTTACGATTATATAACCTTTCCTCAACTGTTCGGAAAGTATAAGTAACTGTGCCCAGCAACACCAGCTGGTCAGAGAGTGAGACGGCTGCCCTAACAATCGAAGTCTTTTCCCTCCATACAAGGAACACCAAGACCTGCTTGGGGAAGCCTAGGGAAGGGGAGCGGGTGGGCGGTACAAAGGAGATTCGGTCCCTGACCTACAGAGCACGGTGCCGGGAGGAGACTCGGGCGAGGGAAAAGCCGCAGCTTCGGCGTCAACAGGGAGACCCCAGACAAGGCTGTGCCTCGGTTTCCTCATCTGCTGAGGAGGGATACACCCCCACCAGCACGCACGCAGGCTGCGGGCAGCAAAGTGGGCCTAGAGCGCTGCAGAGGGGCTGCTTTTAAAAGGCGGATGGCTCCCTGTTTCTCCTCAGCAGTCAGGAACCCCGGGAGAGCACGGGGCAGAGGCCAGCCCGAGTTACAGGGCGCGGTCCCCGCAGCCGTGTGGGCGCCTCCTCGCTCCCGCCCAGAGAGCGGTCGGGCGGCCTCGCCCTCCGCAGCCGCAGCAGCAGCCGCCGGGACGCCCGGCCCGGCCCGGCCCGACCCGGCCGGACCCACCCCGCGCACCCGCCGCCTACCCGGGCCGGGGGCCCCGCCCACCCTGTGCCTGCGCGGCTCGTCCCGCTGGCCCCAGGATCCCCTCCCCCGCTTACTTTCTGGGAGTCCATGGCGAGGGGCTAAGCCCGCTGGGCCCGAACCCGCGACGACCAACCGTGCGAGGAGGCGCAGCGAAGTCGCACACCCCAAGACTGCTACTCACGCACCGACCCAGCCCGCACGGGCACCGCCCGGCCCCACCCGTCCGCGCCCAGCCCGCGCGCGCCGCCGTCGCGCCGCGGTTGCCAGGGTGAAAGGGCGGCCCGCAGAAGGGAGGGGCTGAGGAGCGCCCCGCGCCTGCGCGCAGCGGCTGACAGGACCCGGGGAGGAGCGGCGCGGGTGCGGAGCGCCGCCAGTCTGCCTCCCGCTAGCGCTTCTGCAGCCTGCGCTCCCTTCCCCCATCCTTTTTCCTCCAGCGACAGCGGTCTCTGCGGCCCTGAAATAGGCCACTGGGCATCCAGCAGCCGGCGGGTGGTGAGGGCACGGGAAGGAAAGAGTATCTGGTGCTGGAGGCCGATCGGCCCACCCTGCACCCCGCACGCATCTGAAGCCCCTCCCCACACTCGCCTTTGAGGAGCAGCCAGGATCGAGCGAACCCAGCGGTCCAATGAGAGGAGAAGGGCTGGGATGGGATGTAGCGAAAACGTGGGAACGGGCGTTTAGAGGATGTAGTGGAAACGTGGGAGATGGGATATAGGATGAGAGTGGCAGAAACGTGGGTATGGGATTAACATGAGCTTTGGGGCCTGGCACAGCTTTCCCAGGCACCCTCCCTGGCACCTTGCTACCTGTGTGATTTTGAGCAAGTCACTCTCCCTGAGGCTGTTTAATCTTCTGTAAAACGAGAGAAATAATGCGAACTTTGCAGAGGATTGTGAGGATTAAATAACGTATGGTATGTAATTAGTACTGAGTAAATTATAGTCATTCTCTCTCTCTTTTTTTTTTTTGGAGGCGGAGCCTCGCTTTGTCGCTGAGGCCGGAGTGCAGTGGTGCCATCTCGACTCACTGCAACCCTCCGCCTCCCGGGTTCAAGGAATTCTCGTGCCTCAGCCTCCTGACTGGCTGGGATTATAGGCGCACCCTCCACACCTGGCTAATTTTTTGTACTTTTAGTAGAGACAGAGTCTCGCCATGTTGCCTAGGGTGGTCTTAAACTCCTGAGCTGAGGTAGTCCTCCCACCCCAGCCTCCCAAAGTGCTAGGATTACAGGTGTGAGCCACTCTGCCTGGCCCATTATAGTCATTGTTAGTGGGGAGTTAGAACCTGCTTAGTGTGACGTGAGGTGGCAATAAAGACTTTAGAAAATGTGGCATTTAGTAGGCTTGAAAAAGTTCTTCCTCAAGCAGACGGGCCTTATCTTCCATTTGGATGACTCTGGAGAGGCTCACAAAAGTTCTATTGGACAGTCATTTATGATGAATGAATGAAAGGGAAATATGTATTAAGTACCTATTCTGTACCAGTTCTACAAACAATTCAGTAGTGGACAAGGCCCTGCTTCTCTCACATAGCTTACAATCCAGTAAAGGAGGCCAACCAAAAAAATAAAAATTAAAATTAATGTGCTAGGTGGTTATAGGTGCTACAATTAAAACTTAGGCCAGGCATGGTGGCTCACATCTGTACTCCCAGCACTTTAGGAGGCCCAACAGGTGGATTGCTTGAGTCCAGGAATTTGAGACCAGCCTGGGCAACATGGCAAAACCCTGTTTCTCCAGAAATTTCTTTTTAAAATTAGCCAGGCGTGCTGCTGCAAACCTGTAGCCAGAGTCAATCAGGAGGCTGAGGCGGCAGGATCACGTCAGTCCTGGAGGTGGAGGTTGCAGTGAGCCCAGATCACGCCACTGCACTCCAGCCTGGGTGACAGAGTGAAACCCTAGTTCCTACATAAATAAATAAGGCAAATTGATTCAGAAAATGGAAAAGTTTAGTTTTCCATAGGAACATCAGGGAAGGTCTCTCTAGGAAATGCCCTGAGTATAAAATGAGAAGATGAATTGTACAAGAATCTAGGGAAGAACATTCTAGACAGAAGGAACAACAAATACAGAGGCCTCGTGGAGGGAAGGAGCTCTGTGTTTGAGAAACAGCATTTATTCTACAATGTTGTCATTACGTCTCCTCATGGATTCCTCTGACTATACTGTGATTTTCTTGAGGGCTGAATTTCTTTTATCCCATGTCTGTATCCCCAGCTCAGAGTCTGCCACATAGTATGTACTTAATATATCCTTTTTAACTGGACAGAGATGTACAAGAAATGAAATGAAGTTTACAAAAGGGAAAAAAAGAGCTTGGTTAAGGCTAGGTGGGTAGTGCTTAGAAAGCCAGGGTCCAGGGTGGGCCTCTGTGGGCCAGCTGAAAGGAGTAGTGGCATGCAATCCTGCAAAGACACACCCGTCTCTTGGTACCAAGAAAAGAGAGCCTCCTATTCAACCCTTCCCAATTCCATGAGGACCAGCAAGTGCAGCCAGATGCCCAGCCATTAGCCCACTGCTGCAGCCACAAAGGTCATTCCCCACACTGTGTACTGCAGCTGAGTCAGTTTCCCATGAGGGAGAACATCTAAAGTCTAATCACCAGACTGCATGCTTCCTGGCTCTGCCCTGCTTGCCACTATGGGACCCACCACTAAGAAGAGGAGACAGGGCTTGGCGATGCCCCCACTTCTCTTGCTGCAAGGACTTCACCTCATTACTGTCAGAGGGCAATTCCTGGGCACTTTATGACCGACAGGCACCACAGGAGAAAGAAGAAAGAGGCTTTTGGGGACAGTGCGTTGCAGCTGAAATGTGATCTCCAGACTCTGTCACACGGCCACACACCCCGGGAGCTCACTCCTGGCTCCTTGCCTCCAGCTTCCCTAATTCCTTCCCTGTAGCCCAGCCAGGAGACTGCAGTTTTTGACAACATCTCTACCCCATTTGACTTCTGCCTTCATCCGATCTCCGTCTCTGGCCAGTCTGGCTTTCAGCTCATCCTGGGCCTTTTGCTTCCCCTCGTTCCCATCTGGAAACAGCTGTCTCCTTCTGACTGTGACTTCCGTCACCCCTAGTTTATGCAAGTTCTCCCATCACAGCCACTTACCAAGCTGTGCTCTTAAGTCTGCCTCCCAACCTTTCCCAGTACCTCTGACCTATAGGCAAGTCCTTTGCCTTTTCTGTACTTATTTTTTCATAGCCAACTTCATTTAGAAATTTTCAAAAGTAGTTTAGCAAATCAAATAAAGCATTTGTTCTTAAATGTGATCCCTGGACCAGCTGAATCCACATGACCTTGCAACTTGTAGGAAGTGCAAATTGTCCAGCCTTATAACTGGACAAACTGAATCAGGAACTCTGGAAGTAAAGTCCAAAAATCTGTGTTTTAATGGTTCCTACAGGTAATTCTGATGAATGCTAAGCTTGAAAGCCATGGAACTGAGAGAAAGCAAATTGTTTACAAAAAAAGGGGGCCAGGGGAGGATTTCAGAGGCATAAAAATACCACTTCGAAACCTAGGTTTCTGATTCTTAAAGAGCCTATCTAGTCATAGATATTTATCCAATTGAGGTTTCTGGGCCTCCAGGAACTGCTTTCTGAGGAAATGTCAAGTTAGAATAGCCTCCTAGAGAGGCTGATGTAGAGTGTCTGGGAAAACTGTCTCTCCCAGAACCAGGTTCCTTAGCCTCTCTGAGTGGTGCCAGGTGCTGCCCGCAGCCCTGGGCTGCCTTGTATGTGCCGAGATTCTTCCATCTCGTTGTAGAGAAATTTCTTTCCGGCAATCTTTCCCTTTGGGAGTCAGTAAAGGGCCATAGGCATGGAGTCAGCAGTCTGAATCTAAATCCAGCACCGTAGCCTTCAGTGAGTCACTTAACCTTGCTAAACCTCGATTTCCTCATCTGTAGCATAGGGATCAGAATAGTAGTAATCCCCTTTTAGGGTTGCTGTGAGGATTAAAGGAGATTATGTAGGTCAAATGCTGGCTAGTATTATTGAACAAGTGGTAGCTGTTACTAATAATTACTCTCTTACTCATCATGTCCTTCTGTTTTACCCTTGCACAGCTCTTTTTCCTTCTGCATCTTTAGGGCCTTAGCAGACCTTTTCTCACCCCATCTCCCCTTTTCCCTGTTATACCTGTTTTTTCCTGAAGCATAGTCACTAGTCAAATGCTGCCCTTTGTTGAAGCCCCAAATCTTTGCCCATTGCTCCCTGCTACTGGATCTGGCCTGAGTCTTAACATTTGCTACCTAGCCTGGGAAGACTCCAAGGCCTCTCTAGGTCTAAGTTTCTTTATCTGTAAAATAGAAATCGTAAAAGTAGCACCTACAAGAGTTGTTGAGCGGTGAATGACATAATTCATATTAAATTTTGAGCACAGTGCCTGGCATGCAGTGAGCATTCAAAATATATTAGCTATTATCATCTCTTTCTAACCATAGAAGCCTAATTAATTCTGATTTTTTTTTTTTTCACAGAGACATGGTCTTGCTATGTTGGTCAGGGTAGTCTCGAACTCCTGGCCTCAAGCAGCCCTTCCAACTTGGCCTCCCAAAGTGCTGGGATTTTAGGCACGAGCCACCATGTCTGGCCTTGTTTTTCCTGCCCTCTTCTGACTAAAAACCAAACTCACCCAAAATCCCTGGAACCCCTTGGAAGTCAGAGCAAAAATTTCTGATCCTAGGCACTCATTATAGACAGAGTCTCTTAGGAAGGTGATATAGTTTAGCTGTGTCCCCAACCCAAATCTCATCTTGAACTGTAGCTCCCACCATTCCCATGTGTTGTGAGAGGGACCTAGTGGGAGGTAATTGAATCATGGGGGCAGATCTTTTCTGTGTTGTTCTCGTTATAGTGAATAAGTCTCATGAGATCAGATGGTTTTATGAAAGCGAGTTTTCCTGAACAAGCTATCTTTCGTCTGCTGCCATATAAGATGTGCCTTTCGCCTTCTGCTGTGATTGTTAGGCCTCTGCAGCCACATGGAACTGTGAGTCCATTAATCCTCTTTTTCTTTAAAAATTACCCAGTCTCAAATATGTCTTTATCAACAGCGTGAGAACAGACTAATACAGAGGGAAAGAATGGTTCTTCCCTGATGTAGGCTGGCACTCTATACTTGAAGAGCTCTAAGACAAGTGGTAAGCAGTCAGTGGACACAAACCTGACTAGTGAAACCGTGTGAGAAGAGACACAACCAATGCACCTGTGAGTATTTAGCCTGAAAGGAAAAACTCAAAGTGGATATGATCATTGACTTCACATTTCTGTGGGGCTGTTGTATGGAAGAGGAAGTTAACTTGTTCTGTAGCATCCCATAGGATAATTAGACCCAATCGGTGGAAGCTACAGGAAAGCAGATTTCCGTTTAACAAAATGTCCTACTTTCTAACAGAGCCATACAAAGGTGAAATAAGTTGGTAGTGAGATCCCAGCTGGTGCAGGTATACAAGCAGGGGCTGGGCATTTGCTTAGCAGAGCATTCATAATGGCATTCAGGCACTGGAAGGGTACCTGATGGAAATAACTTTTTTTTTTTTTTAAGGCAAGTCTGGCTTATTGCACACCCAGGCTGGAATGCAATGATGCAATCTCGGCTCACTGCAACCTCCACCTCCCAGGCTCAAGCCATCCTCCCACCTCAGCCTGCCGAGTAGCTGGGACCACAGGTGCATGCCACCACACCCAGCAATTTTTTTTTGTATGTTTCATAGAGATCAGTTTTTGCCATGTTGTCCAGGCTGATCTTAAACTCCTGAGCTCAAGCAATCTGCCTGCCTTGGCCTCCCGGACTGCTGGGATTACAGGCATGAGCCACCGTGCCCAGCAGAAATAACTTTTAAGATTTTCCGGACCTGTGAAGTTACATCATTCTCTAAACTGGCGGGCAAAACCATTCACTCCTTTCTGACTCCGTTTTGTAATTATACTCACGTTTGGAAGGCTCTCTGAATCTCCTCTCCCCACCCTCACTCCCATGTAGTTCATTGCAAGAAGTCCCATTCCTTCCTGAGGGAAGACCTGAGAGGGATAGTTAATTAAACCCTAGCCATTATGATGTGATTGTGTCACAATACCTTCTCCATGTGTAATGGCCTAGTTTATGCTGGCACTAGAGACACTGAGATGATTAAGGTCTAGAAGGCACAAGTGCTTTCAATATACCCTGCATGGCTCTGGTCATGCCTCTGAACTCGTCATACTCAGAGAATGATCAAGGACAAAGCAAATTTATCTGCCTGCCAATCTCCTCATTGTGAAAGGATGGTGGCCCCCAGCCAGGTTTCTCCAACACAGAGGAATAGACTGAATGTTCCTAGGAAGAACACTGCTCAGCAGTCCCTGTCCCTCTCAGTATCCTCTGAAAATGTTAAGGACCACGTTGAGATTAGGGAGATAAAGGGCCATCACAAATTCTCTGCACTTCTATTTCATTGGCTAAGCACCCAGACTCTGGTGCCAGACTGTCTGAATTCAAATCCTAAGTCTTGCCAGTTGTGTCTTTGGGCAATTTCTTATTCTTTCTGTACCTCAATTTTCTCATTTCTAAAATAAGAGTATTAACAGTATCTACTTGATAGGTTTGTTATGAAGATAAATGACTTAATGTATATAGGATGCTTAGAATAATGTAGACATATAGAAAAATACATATTTAGCTATCTATATGCTATTATCCTTTTTTTTTTTGAGATGGAGTCTTGCTCTGTTGCCCAGGTTGGAGTGCAGTGGCACAATCTCAGTTCACTGCAACCTCCGCCTCCCAGGTTCAAGCAATTCTCCTGCCTCAGCCTCCCAAGTAGCTGGGACCACAGGCATGCACCATCTCACCTGGCTAATTTTTGTATTCTTAGTAGAGATGAGGTTTCACCATGTTGCACAAGATGGTCTTGAACTCCTGACCTCAGGTGATCTACCTGCCTCAGCCTCCCAAAGTGCTGAGATTATAGGTGTGAGCTACAAGCCTGGCCTCTATTATCATTTTCTAAAATAAACTGCTCTACTAAGTAGAGCATCAGAAAATAATAGTGTCTGTGAGCCCTTTGGTACTGCAATGTTATTGCTGCTGGTAAAGATGGTACTATGTCAGCATTTCTAGGGAAAATAAGCCTCTTGAAATTCATCCTTCATTATAAAGGTCAATCTGTACTTTTCTGTGACAAAAGAGTTTGAGGGAGAAACGTGATAGTGCTTATGCTAGAAAGGAAGGACCTAAGACCAGGAGACAGAAAGGGAAGACTGGACCCTTTCCAAGCCAAAGAAACAGTCTGAGCAAAGAAGGGAAACAATGGAAGAACAACTCCAAGAAATGAAGTTGGGGGTGAAGTGAGTGTAAAGGGCAACCTTCAGTGCCCATGTACTGGGGAAACATTAGGAGGACTGTAGAACATATAGGAGATGAAATGTTCTACAGCCATGAAAATTATCTGTAAGAAAAATACATAGCAATGAGAGTTCTAATATGATAAACTTCAAAAATAGCTAGAATAATTTTTCTAAGTATAATTGGATAATGCCTACTATAGAAAAGTAACTAATGCACTTATAAGTTTTTATTTTGTTTATACCTTTTAGCTCAGGTGAAGTGGCATCATATATGAAAGCTCAGCCTGGCTTCCTGTGATCAGATACAACATTAATTTTTTGTTGTTGTTGTTTTGAGATGAAGTCTTTCTTTGTTGCCCAGACTGGAGTGCAGTGGTGCAATCTTGGCTCACTACAACCTCTGCCTCCTAGGTTCAAGCGATTCTCCCACCTCAGCCTCCTGAGAAGCTGGGAATACAGGGACCCATCACCATACTCGGCTACATTTTGCATTTTTAGTAGAAATGGGGTTTGACACATTGGCCAGGATGGTCTTGAACTCCTGATCTCAAGTGATCTGCCCACCTCAGCCTCCCAAAGTGTTGGGATTACATGCGTGAGCCCCTGCGCCCGCTACAACACTGTTTTGGTTCGAATGTTTGAGTCTCTACAAAATTCATTTGTTAAAATCTTAACCCTCAAGGTGATAGTAATAGGGAATGGGGCCTTTGGGAAGTGACTGGGTCAGAGGCAGAGCCCTCATGAATGGCATGAATAAAAGAGTACTGGGAGAAACCCAGGTGAGAATGCGTGAAGTGAGAAGGTGCCATCTGTGAATCAGGAGGCAGGTCTTCACAAAACACTGAATCTGCCAGCACCTTGGTATCGAACTTCACAGCCTCTGGACTGGTGAGAAATAAATTTCTGTTGTTTGTAAGCCACGCAGTGTGTGGTATTTTGTTACAGCCACCAGAAAGGACTAAGACAAACACTTACAAGTAGTATATGTTTATTTTTCTGCTACATAAAAGTGAATCAAAGACAAGAAAATTGGCTTTGATATATAAATTCAAATTTGGCATGATTTCCTCATGATTAAAAAAACTGAAAAGGGAAAAACAGGGTGGAGAGAGAGATTAGTAGGGGTCAAACTGTAATGGTCTCTGAATTCCAGGCCAAGGTGTTGGGTTTTGAGCATGTTGTGTGGGGGAAGCCACTTGCATGTTTATGAGCAATGAGTTATTTTAGGACATTTGATTTGGCAGGAGAAATAGGAAGGACGTGAGTGGGAGGAGTCTGGGGTAAGGAGTTGACTGCTGATCCAGAGGCCCAGACCTCTTCTAACCCTGCCCCTTCCCTTTCCTGGTTAGATCCCTACAGCCCCTCTACCCCCACTCCATCACCACCACCACCAACAGAATGCAGTAACTATCTTAGCATTAGAAATCTTTAAGTACTTTTTCAATCAAATGGAAAAGTAATAAATTGACCCGAATGAAGATGGTTGACTTTCTTCCAAAGTCATCTGAAACAGAGGTTGGCACACTTTTTCTGAAAGGGCCAAACAGTCAACATTTTAAGCTTTGGGGGCCAAATGAATCTGTCACAACTATGTAGCTCAATCACTGTAGAGCAAAAGCAGCCACAGACATGAAGGACTGGGTGCGGCTGTGCTCCCAATAAAACTTCATTTACTAAAATAGCTGGGGGCTGTATCTTATCAACTGCTGGTCTCAAGGAATATTGTGGGGTTTTTTAGAAGATAATTCTGTGATTCTTCTCTACCTCTGAAGACTCCTTGGTCCTCCATCTCAGACACTTCCCATACACATACACCGCCATCATGAGAGGAGGTATACCATTGATAAGGGGTTGGGGTAATTATCTTCGGAGCATTGATAAGCAAAACAATGTTAAGTGTAGAGGGCTTTGGAGTTAGAGCTAGATTTGAATCCTGACTCTGGCAACTCTGTGATCTTACATGTAGCACACAAACTCTGAGTTTCCATTTCTTCATGGGCAAAGTGGAGATAATAGGTGCACCCAGGGCTATTGTGAGGATTAAGTGTATCTAAAGCTCCCAGCCTAATGCTTGGCATGGAACAGGCACTCAATAAATAGTAGTTATTAACCCACATTGGCTCTATAAATAGCAGAGTCAAAGTGGACAGACCCAGCCTGAACAAGAATTTCACTGTGGGTCCAGCCTTCAGGCCAGTATTGGCACTAGAGTGAGAAAAGGGATCATTTATACATACCCAATGCTAGAAGAGAAAGCAACATTAAATGTGAAGACAGTGCTGCAAGACAGATTTCTATCAAATGCTTTTGATTATTTATTAGACAGCCGCACTGTACCAATCCACTTGGCTGTTGGTGGTTTGGGAACCTGGTTACATGCTTTCATTGAAGTAATAAGATCCTGCTCTTCATAATTGCAGACTCTCAACAGCTGGTGAGTGGGAGAACCTCATGTAAACAACCTCCTCTGAGTTCATTGTTCCGGGCTCATGAGACCAGTCACCTTTTCTTCAGCTGAAAAATCAACACATCAAGAAAATGAATGCTTCTGTCCTAGGGGAACATGACACAATGAGAAGTAATCAATAACTAGAAAGTGTGGGATCATCTTTAAAGAAAACATTATGAAATGTAAGAAGGCTATACACATAGACACACACACACACACACACACAGATTAACAAATTTAAAAAGATATCTGAGAGATCCCCTTATCAACTGTGTATTTATGCTCAAGTTATTTAACTTCTTACATTTCTCCATGTCTAAAATTGAGATAATTATGAAGTCCTTAAGGTTGTTGTAAGGATTAAATGCATTGGTAAATACAGTGTACATAGAACACTGACACATATCGAGGAAGACTAGATTAGTGTTTGCCATTATTGGTATTAGTATTATTCTTTCACAAAGAGGTTCTTAGGATAGTTGAACTGAATAAAATAAACCCATGATGAGTCAAATTCAAATCTAATCTGCAAAATTTGATTCCATGATACTCTCAAAGACCAAAACCCGAATGCAAATGAAATTTTGATTTTTTTCACTTCTGTAATTCAGTTAGCAGTGGGTCAGGTCAGACCAGGATAATGGGTGTTCTCATAGTTTGGTGCAATTCAAGAAATAGTGACTAAGTAAATGAACTGAAGATAAGAAGTATAATGTGGTTCTTCAAATGGATATTCTTATTTCTAGGAAATACACATTGAAGTATTTAGGACTAAAGTATTTAGTTCATACTAAATGGCATATGAACGTTATTCTCAAATGATCCAAAAGTATTAGGTATATACTATATACCTAATAGATATGCATATATATATATATATACATATATATATATATATATATATATAGAGAGAGAGAGAGAGAGAGAGAGTATGGACCTAATACTCTCTCTATATACACCTATATCAATCTATCTAGATACTTATCTAGATACCTATCTGGATCTTTAAAGAAATCATTATGAAATGTAAGAAGGCTAGAAGAGAAAGCAATATTAAATGTGAAGACAGTGCGCAAGACAGATTTCTATCAAATGCTTATATATAGATAGATATAGAGATAGATAATCTAGAGAGATCTAGATAGAGAATGGATGAGCATATGGGGTAAAATACATGTTTAACAGAGGTGTAACAACACGTAGCATGGTGTTTCTACGTACCATTCTTATTCTTGTGGCTTTTCTTTAGGTTTAAAATCATTTCCAAATACAATGCCCCATTAGGATGGGTTAAAAATTAAAAATAAGGGCAGGCTCAGTTTGATTATCAAACAAGCCCAGAGCCGCTGCAGGACAAGCAAAAGTAACAAGATACAGTCCTAACCGCAAGATGCCAGGAGAGCTTGGACTTGGAACAAGGGGATATGAAATAGTTCTATGATTCAGATATCTAACAACGTCAGGTTAAGAGCGGATACATCTGTCTCTACAATAGACTCTGCTTGTCTCCAGGTGCTTAAAACAGATCACATATGGCACTAAGAATAACATTGCTTGAAACCCTTACCTAAAGTTTCATTTTAGGGTTTTAGTTTTGAGATGTTAGTATATGCCAGTTATTGCTGTTCCCCTACTGCCTTGGATTTTTCCCAACTTCAACCCATTTGGCAGGTTGCTGACAGAATAAATCTCTAAATCATTGCTTTGACCACATTAGTCTCTCACTCAAGAAATTGGCAATGGCTTCCTATTTTCCTCAACACCTCATCTAAACTTTGCTGTCTTACCAGTTTCATTTTCTTTAATTAATTAATTAATTTATGACAAGGTTTTGCTCTGTCACTCAGGCTGGAGTGCAGTTGCATGATCATAGCTCACTGTAACCTCAAACTCCTGGCCTCAAGCAATCCTCTCACTTCAGCCTCCTTGGTAACTGGGGCTATAGAAATTCCATGCCACTCCATTTTTATGATTTTACATACTTTGACTTGCAGTTTCAACTTTGATCATTTTTTCCCCTTTACTGAAGATAACAGGACCTATTATTAGACTGACATCTGACTGACTGTTGCTTGGTTATGGTCATGTGGCCTAGTGACTAGGCTTATGCCAAAGTTGTGATTTGTCTGATGTTAAGGTAAAAATTCTTTCCTACTATTTTTTTTTTTTTTTTTTTTTGAGACAGAGTTTCGCTGTTGCTACCCAGGCTGGAGTGCAATGGCACGATCTCGGCTCACCGCAAGCTCCGCCTCCTGGGTTCAAGCAATTCTCCTGCCTCAGCCTCCCAAGCTGGGATTACAGGCAGGCGCCACCACACCCAGCTACTTTTTGTATTTTTAGTAGAGACGGGGTTTCACCATGTTGACCAGGATGGTCTCGATCTCTTGACCTCGTGATCCACCCGCCTCAACCTCCCAAAGTGCTGGGATTACAGGCTTGAGCCACCGCGCCCGGCCTCTTTCCTACCATTTTTCTATTTAAATAAACTTTTAAATTTTAGAATAGTTTTAGGTTTACAGAAAAGTTGCAAAGATAATATAGAGTTCCCATCTACTCATACCTAGTTTCCCCTATTGCTAACATCTTACATTATTATGATACATTTGCCACAACTAGTGAAGGAACACGGGTACACAGCTATTAGCTAAACTTCATACTTTATTCCGATTTCATTAATTTTTCTCTGATGTCCTTTTCAGTTCCACAATCCTATCCAGAAGACTACATTACATTGAGCTTTCCTCCTTTTTTTTTTTCTTTTGTTCATGCTTTTTTTTTTTTTTTTTTTTGAAACAGAGTCCTGCTTTGTTGCCTAGGCTGCAGTGCAGTGGCATGATACCGGCTCATTGCAGCCTCGACCTCCCAGGCTCAACCGATCCTCCCACCTCAGCCTTCTGAGTAGCTGGGACTACAGGCCTGCACCATGGATGGTTACTTTTTTGTGTGTTTTTTGTAGAGATGGGATTTCACTATGTTGACCAGGCTGGTCTTAAACTCCTGGGCTCAAGCAATCCATCTACCTCAGCATCCCAAAGTGCTGGGATTATAGGCCTGAGTCACTGCACCTGGACCTCTTCCTGTTTTTAAATTTTAAGATATAATTTAAAAAGTCAAATGCAACCCTTAAGACGAATGTATACAGTCTGATTAAACGTGATTTCATTACACTTGGGTGATGTATCTTTCCTACTACCCTTGAACATGAAAACTTGCAGCATAATCTAGCTCATCCCAATGAGTGATCAGAAGATTCAGTTCAAGGCTTCCTGAATTTTCTTTTTGTGTCAGATCCCTTGAGAGCCCAGAACACCCTTCTCCAACTTAAAGTCCAAGACTACATCTAATTAGATGGTTCAAACAAGTTTTCCTTCTATATATGTATGGTATAAAGAAATTGTTACATGGATGTTGAATCCCCTAGAATGAATCTCTACTTTTGGCTTTTCCATCTTATTTTTGCCCTACTTTCTAAGAGAATTCCTCAAATTCATCTTCAACCCTTCTATGATTTTTCACTTTTTTCTATTTAAAATTTTTTTGTTCACTGTACCTTCCTCTCTTAAATAGCAAACTATTTTCTTTTTCTTTTTTTTAGGCAGAGTCTCTCTCTGTCACCCAGGCTAGAGTGATGTGGCAAGATCTCGGCTCACTGTAACCCCTCTGCCTCCCGGGGTTCAAACCACTCTCCTGCTGCAGCCTCCCAAGTAGCTGGGATTATAGGCATGCACCACCATGACCATCTAATTTTTGTATTTATTTAATAGGGACAGGGTTTCACCATGTTGGCTAAACTGGTCTCGAACTCCTGACCTTAAAAGATCCACCTGCCTTGGCCTCCCAAAGTGCTGGAGTTACAGGCATGCGCCACCCCACTGGCCTAAATAGCAAACTATTTTCTTGAGTACAATCTTTTCTATGAGCTGAGTTTAGTAATTTATAGTTCTCCTTTACCTTATAGTCTGTTTCTGCTAAGTTGCTTTGTTGTTGTCATCTTTCTCTTTGTTTTGATCTCTGTCTTTCATGGTAGAGACTTGCCCCAAGAGTCTGGTAATTCTCATTTAAGAAAGTAGCACTAAAACTAATTTGAAGTTTTTATTCATGGGTATATTTTGTCATTGAAATGCTTCACTGTATAGTGACTTGATTGGGCCCTCTAGCTGGAGAACCCCGTGTGAGCATCTAGGTATTTTCCTTCGGGCTGGTCAGATTCCCTGGAAAATAATCTTTCAGTTTTCTGCTTGGTGAGTAAAGACGTGGCTGTGAGAATTCTAGAAGTTGGTGGTGAGGGGCGGGTCTTAATCCCCCTGACTTAGCAAGATACCTCTGTTTTAGATGCTTGTCCCCTCTCCCCTTGCAAGTCCTGCTTTAACCTCTTCAGAGAATACCTCTGTGTCTGCTGAGGATGAGAAGGTTGCCTGACTGCACAGAGTAGGGGATGGTGTCTGAAGATGTTAAGCAACATTTTACATGCTCTGTCCTCTTGGCTGTCCTCTTTTGGGAGGTACTCATTTAAATGTTTTATCCATTTGGGTTGCCTGTCTTTTACTTATTGATTTGTAAAAGTTGTTTTTATAAATTTTAGTTTGAAATCCTTTACCAAATATTTGTTTTACAAATATCCTTTTCCAGTCTGTGGCTTCCCTTTTCTGTCTTTTAATGGTGTCTTTTGATGAACTGAAGTTCTTAATTTTTTTTTTTTTTTTTTTTTTTTTTTGAGACGGAGTTTCGCCCTTGTTACCCAGGCTGGAGTTCAATGGCGCGATCTCGGCTCACTGCAACCTCCGCCTCCTGGGCTCAGGCAATTCTCCTGCCTCAGCCTCCTGAGTAGCTGGGATTACAGGCACGTGCCACCATGCCCAGCTAATTTTTTGCACTTTTAGTAGAGACGGGGTTTCACCACGTTGACCAGGATGGTCTCGATCTCTCGACCTCGTGATCCACCCGCCTCGGCCTCCCAAAGTGCTGGGATTACAGGCTTGAGCCACCGTGCCCGGCCGAAGTTCTTAATTTTTACCGTGTCAAATGGAAGCCTCAAAGAACTCTCCTGCCTCAGCCTCAATTTTAGCAACTTAAAAAGGAATAAAGTAATTTAGAAGTCTGGCTATCTTTCTGAGCTTCCTGTAATACACTGCAAGAGAACTTGCACTGAGCAGAAAACCATCTATGTTCCAGGGTTCAGGGTTATGTTTCTTGTTCCAGCTGTCATCAAGATTAAACATTACCAGACACAAACTATACCTTGCTATTCTAGGATCTCTGGCACCAGTAAACAGGAAGAAAGGGATCAGTCTTGGGTTGTTATGGCAGACCATATGGCAACAAAGCTTTGGTCCCTAAAAGCAGAAGAATGAAGCTTCCAGGCCCAGGGAATAATTGTCTCTGCTTCCCTTCTTTACAACTTGTATGTTAACAACCTAATATCATTTTGGATAAGTTTAATGGAATCCTGCAGCTATCTCACCATCCTACCTTCAGCAAAGCAAAACAGAAAGACTGAACATTCTATTATACCCAAATGATAAGGTTGTATTGCCTTTAACAAGGAGTGGCTGGAAGAGACAGTTGGTCTATTAGCTAATTATTGACAAAGAGAAGGGCTATAAATCAACTTTTCAAAAATGAGAGCCACCATTCAACTGTTTTTGGCCTGTAACAATAACCTCAGGCCTGGTGCAGTGGCTCATGCCTATAATCTCAACACTTTGGAAGCCTCAGGTGGGCAGATAATTTGAGGTCTGGAGTTCAAGATCAGCCTGGCCAACATGGTGAAATCCCATCTCTACTGAAAGTACAAAAATTAGCTGGGCATGGTGGCGTATGCCTATAATCCCAGTTGCTCGAAAAGCTGAGGCACAAGAATTGCTTGAACTGAGGAAGCGGAGGCTGCAGTGAACTAAGACTGCATCACTGCACTACAGCCTGGGTGCCAGAATGAGACCCTGTCTAAATAAATAAACAAACAAATAAATAAATAAAGATAACTTCATACAATCAGCTTACTGTCTTTGGCAACTTTGCTGTAAGTAGTTTGTTGAAAGAATACCAGGAAATAAAAGTCCTCAAATTAAAGCTGCTTTGTTGCACACAGCACAGAATAGAACTCCATAAATATTTATCAGGTGAATTTGAGGGTGCTGAGATGGTGTATGAATTACACCTGCCTAAAAATTACTAGATTTCAAATTATTTTAGCCAAGCTATGTGGAGTAGTATTTGGACCGTGTTTGTCTGTCTCTATGGAGACTCAGTTGATCAGAGGTGCAAACTGTTTTCAGGTGCATGCCCTTCTTATAATCCTCATGTCTCAGAGGAGGCTGTCAATCTCTTACTCATGCCAGCTGGCAGGTAAGCAGCATGGGCCAGTGTTCAGCTATACTCCAGGCACCTGTTAGAGAATGAAATATGTTCACTTATGCCAGTGTTTATCAAGAGCTCAACCAAGACCTATAGACCAATGGAATAGAACTGCAAATCTATAAATAAACCTATATATCTATGGTCAGTTGAGTTGGACATTGATGAGGTATCAAGACCATTCATTTGGAAGAGAATAGTTGTTCAGCAAAGGGTGATGGGACAACTAGATATCCATGTGTGAAAGAGGAAAGTTGGACACCTGCAAATACATCATACATATACACCTACATATACTCCATATTTGCCACATATAAAATTAATTCAAGATAGATCAATAACCTAAATGTATGAGCTAAAACCATACAACTCTCAGAAGATAAACTTCAGGCTAAATATTTATGACCTTGGATTTAACAATGCTTTCTGAGTCGTGACAACAAAAGAACAAGCAACCAAGGAAAATGTACATAATTTGAGCTCATCAAAATTAAAAACTTTTCACTTCAAGGAATACTATAAGGAAGTAAAAAGATAGCTCATAGAGTAGGCGAACATAGATATGAATCACATATCTGATAAGGGTCTAGTATGTATCTAGAATATATAAAGTATTCATACTCGACAACAAAAAGGCACTCCAATTTTTAAAAAGGGCAAAGAACTTGAATAGACATTTCTCCGGAGAACATATACAAATAGACAATGAATATATGAAAAGGTGCTTAATATCATTAGTCATAAGGAAAATGCAAAACAAAACCACACTGAGATATAACTTCACACTCATTGGATGTCCATAATCAAAAAGATGGAACCTTACAAATGTTGAGGATGTAGAAAAATTGGAACGCTTATACACTGCTGGTGGGAATGTAAAATGGGGCAGCTGCTGCATAAATCAATTTGGCATTCCTCAAAAAGTTAAACACAGGATTACCATACGACCTAGAAATTCCACTCCTAGGTATATACTCAAAAGAATTGAAAATGTATGTCCACATAAGCACTTGTACACGAACATTCATAGCAGCATTATTCAGAGTAGCAAAAAGGTGCAAATCCAGCCTCAGTATCCATCAACTGAAGAATGAATGAACAAAATATATCACGCAACAGAACAGTATTCAGCCATAAAAAGTGATTGAACCTTGAAAACATGCTAAGTGAAAGAAGCTGACAAAAATTAAAACATTAGCTGGGCATTGGAGGCACATGCCTGTAGTCCCAAAGACTCAGTGGGCTGAGGCGGGAGGATCACTTGAGCCTGGAAGTGTCAAAGCTGTGGTGAGCCGTGATTGTGCCACTGTACTCCAGCATGAGCAACAAAGTGAGACCTTGACTCAAAAAAATTATACTTATAACTTTACACCATATAATTAAGGTATACACATGCATGAAGAAATATGAAAGAAGATTTAAATAAAATTGAGATCATACCAAATTTCCGCATACCTTGAAATGGTTCCTAAAAGGTGTCTGTATTTGAAGATTGAAGTGTTAATGTTTTTACTATTCGCAATAAATTCTAAATCTTGGATGATTGATCTCTAACTTCGTTGAGGAAAGCATTTTTTCCAAGCGTACATCTTTATTGTTTTCCCCTCAGTATGCATAATTATTGTCAAAAATTAAAGTAATACAGAAGGGCCAGGTGCGGTGGTGCATGCCTATAATCCCAGCACTTTGAGAGGCCAAGGTGGGAGGATTGCTTGAGCCAGGAGTTTGAGACTAGGCTGGGCAACATGGCAAAACCTCATCTCTACAAAAAATTCAAAAATTAGGGACGCTGGTGCACAATTGCAGTCCCAGCTACTCGGGATGCTGAGGTGGGAGGATGGCTTGAGCCCAGAAGGAGGAGGTAGCTGTGAGCTGTGATCATGCCACTGCACTTAAGCTTGGTGATACAGCCAGATCCTGTCTCAAAACAAAAGCGAAACCAAGGCCGGGTGCGGTGGCTCATGCTTGTAATCCTAGCACTTTGGGAGGCCAAGGCAGGTGGATCATGAGGTCAGGAGTTCAAGACCAGCCTGCCCAACATGGTAAAACCCCATTGCTACTAAAAATACAAAAATTAGCCGGGCATGGTGGCATGAGCCTGTTATCCCGGCTATTCAGGAGGCTGAGGCAGAAGAATCGCTTGAACTCAGGAGGCAGAAGTCTCAGTGAGCTGAGATCATGCCACTGCACTCCAGCCTGGGCAGCAGAGTGAGACTACATTTCAAAAACAAATGAAAATTAAAGTAATATAGAAAAGCCCTCCTCCTAAATCACTCTAACGTTTGAGATAATCTGGTTTTATATACTTTCAGTTCTTCCTTTTAAGGCAAGATATACGCTGTATGCCCTGTGGATGTGGAAGTGTATCCCTTACCTAGGAGTGAGACAAGCAAATGCCCACTGTGAAGATGTGAATACAGCTTTGTTTTATTTTTCGACCATATGCCAAGTAACTCATTAAAAGTTTGGAGTGTTCCTGCACCATTCAAGAATATCAGAATTTATTAAAGTTATGAATAACTTTGTTGATATCATAGTCATAATTCTAGTAGTGAATGCATACTGTACTGAATGTTTCCTAGGTAACACAGTCCATGCTGACTGTTCTACATGCTCCAGATAATGGAATCTTCCCAACAATTCCTCTTTTACAGATGGGGAAACTGAGAATTAAATGGGCTAAGTAACTTGCCCAGAACCAAAAAGATGGCAGAGCTAAGATCTGAACCCAGATGTGACTGATCACAGAGTCTAAACTCTGAACAACTATACTTTGTAGAATATTATAGATCTATTCTGTATGGCAAAACATCCACATAAGTCAATGGAGGAAGGAATAAATTACATAACAAATGGGTCTTACTCCACATAACACAACAAAATTATTTCTAGCTAGTATATAAGTATAAAAAGTGAAAGAAACAATGTCATTAAAAATAGAATATAAATTATTCCTTAATGTATAAAATACAATGTTTTAAAAAAATAGAAGAAAATATAGGCAATTATTTTACCGATTTGGGGGCTTAAGGAAATTATCAAAAATTTAAATCATATAGATTATAGGTAAAATTATCACTAACAAAATTAAAAGACAAACTACAAAGAAGGAGAAAGAATTGCTACTAATACGACTGAAAAAGCACTATTATCCCTAATATATAAAAATCTTTTATTCAACAGTAGGAAAAATGGTGACATCTTAATAACAAAATAGCAAAAGACATGAATAGAGAATTTACAGAAGAGAAAATATAAAGGACTAATAAATTACTCTAAAATATTTAGTTCACTAAGAAAAAAATGCAAATTAAAATAACAAGGGACTGTCATCTTTTGCTGTTAATATTGTTAAAGGTGATGAGGATGATGACATGAGTATCTGCCAGATGTGGAAACTGGTGACATTCGTAGACTTCAGTGAAAAGGTAAATTGGTCAAGCCTTTCTGGAGGGTAATTTGGCACTATGCATCAACATTCATAGAGTACCTTCACCTCTTGATGTAGTAATACCCTTTCCAGAAGTCTATCTAAAGGAAAGAATTAGCAGGATGGCAAATATAGCTCTATAATAAAAAGATCATAAATAAAAGTTTAATATAAGACTATTAAAAATCATATTTCTGAGTCTGGGTGCAGTGGTTACTGCTGTAATCCGAGCACTTTGGGAGGATGAGGCAGGAGAATTCCTTGAGCCCAGCAGTTTGAGACTAGCCTGAGAAACATAGTCAGATCTCTGTCTCTATAAAAAAAGACATATTTCTGAACAATATTTAATGATATGAAACATGTTTATTATATATGTGTGTTCAGATATTGACAGCTAAACCTATAAAAATTATAAAATATCTACATATAACCTTACATAATGTTAAATGGCAAGGACAAGATGTATATATATATTATAATAACTGTGAAAATTGGTGTATATATGGATAATCATTACAGATATAGATATATAAATACATATAGAGCAGGAAATAAATATACAAAAATCATAAAAGTAGTTATTCTTGTTATAGGGATGCAGCATAGTTTTTCTTTTCTGAGAATATTTGCTACATATTTTTAAAGGAAAATGTGTTACTCATCAGGTTAAAAAAAAATAACACAAACAAGAGTGTTTTAAAAGTTAATTTCTTTTTATCCAATAAATTAAGTTCTAGGAAGTTATCCTTAACAAAATGGGCAGAGATACAATTTCTATACAAAGATGATCATTATAGCATTATTAATAAACTCTTAATTTTGAGAGGAAGTTGCTAAGTTCAATTATAAGATAATTATTGAATAGAATACAGTATGTTCAAATGAAAGAATATTATGAATCAGTCCTGCTTTCAAGGAAGTTTTAATACCACTGGGAATTTCTAATATGTTAAGGGAAAGAGAAGATAGGTCACGTGCAGTGGCTCACACCTGTAATCCCAGCATTTGAGAGGCCGAGGCGAGCAGATTGCTTGAGCTCAAGAGTTCAAGACCAGCCTACCAACATGGTGAAACACTGTCTCTACTGAAAATACAAAAAATTAACCGAGCATGGTGGGCCTGTAGTCCCAGCTACTCGGGAGGCTGAGATGGGAGAATTGCTTGAGCCTGGGAGGCGGAGGGTTCAGGGAGCCATGATCGCACCACTGCACTCCAGCCTGGGTGACAAAGCAAGATTTTGTCTCGAAAAAGAAAAAGAAGAAAGAAAGACAGAAAGGAAGGAAGGAAGAAGGGAGGAAAGAGGAAAAAGAGAAGATAGAAGTTATTTAATATGTATCTTATCTTTATCTTTGGGTTATGAGAACATTAATTTGTCATACTTGCATATTTTGGGTTATATTTGCAACTTCATTGTAACTGATATTTTATTATCTATAATGAGCAAACAATTTATTCAATTCATCCAGGTATAATCATCTTGTTTATTTACTCATTTATTTGCTTATTTACCAATTTGTCCACTTAATAATTTGTTTAAAGAGACTGGGCTTGAATTCAGGTTCTGGTAGACAATAATTGTGACTTTGGGCAAATTACCAATCTTCCCTGGTCTCTGTTTTCTTGTCTATAAATGAGAAGAAATACATCTGCTCTGCATGAGTAAATGAGGTAATGTATATAAATATTCAGCATGATAACTCACTCAGAAAAGGCGCTCAAGAAATGGCTATTGACATTATTTTATGATTGCTATTTTTTTAAGTAAATGCAAAGAAATAAGAACTAAAAGTGTGTGGGCAGAGACCTTCACGTTCTCCCAGTCAAGGGAGTTATTGAAATTATAATTTTAAAACAAGAACTGTAAAATATATTACATTTATTACATTCTTGGAACCTAAAGGGAATGTAAATGTCAATGTAAATCAGAGATCAAACATTGAAAAATATGACCTTAGAAATAATGCAGTGCACTAACCCCAGGAAATTCACCAGTGTTGCTTCATAGCTATGCCACCTAGTGGAATTAGTGATGCATTACTATTAGCCCAGAGATTTTATTTTGAAGTTTAAATGGTTTATATAGATAGAAAGGCCAAATTACACAAATATTCTCCTACATGCCCTTATCGTCTCCTTTGCACTACTGCAATACTCCTCTAACTAGTCCTTCATCTTACATCAGAGCCCCAACCCATTCTCCTACGTAGAGCAGGCAGAGTAAGCTTTCTAAAATATAAAACAGGTATGTTATTTACACAGATTGAAAATGCAAACCACCTTGCATAGCGTGGAAGGCCTCCAGCTTCGTCTGTCCCAGCCTCACTGAGTACAAGTCCTAGTGACCATCTTTCCAGTAAGAAATTTTCCATCTCAAGGATCCTAAATATACAGTTTTGTTTTGTTTTTGTTTGTTTTTTTAAGAGTCTCACTCTGCCACCCAGGTTGGAGGGCAGTGGCGCCATCTCGGCTCACTGCAACCTCTGCCTCCCAGGTGCAAGCAATTCTCCTGCTTCAGCCTCTTGAGTAGCTGGGATTACTGCTACTCGTGGTGGTATCTAGCACCTGCAACCATGCCCGGCTAATTTTTGTATTTTTAGTAGAGATAGGTTTTCACCATGTTGGCCAGGCTGGTCTCGAACTCTTGACCTCAAGTGATGTGCTCACCTTGGCCTCCCAAAGTGCGTGGATTGCAGGTATGAGGCACCGCACCCTGCCAATATTTTTGCTTATCTTTTAAAATACTGTTTATCATCTTTGTAACTATAAAAGTTGAATTTGAAGTCTAATGGAGTCATATCCTACATGGGAGTGAGAGAGTTAGCATGACTAGTCAGCAGTAAACATTGCATTCAGGATGACTACTAACATTTGTGTGGTTGGAGGCAAGAGGACAAATGGAAGACCCTGTTCCCATTCTCTTCCCACTTCTCGCCCCAGCCCACATTAGGAGTGGCTGTTCACGCTTACTTGTGGACACCTGAGCACACAAGAGCAAGCTCCAGTCAGATCCCCTGCCACAATCACAGCCGGTATCCATCCTTAGGAAGAAGTACCTGGAGAAGAGACCCATACAGGCCTTGTCTTGGGAGGGAGTTCTAGGGTCCCGGGTTTCTGGAGAGTGGTCTTAGGCTTAGGGTGGGCATGTTCCCTTAGTCCCATGGTGGACTCCTTGCTCCATGGAAGGGGACCAGACAGAGGTGGGCAAGAGCAGGGGACGTGGTATTCAGGATCTAAAGGTTGTACTGATTACATCTAATCAAAATCTCTTAAGTCATCCATAAAGTAGAACACTGTACATATGCTTTATGTATGCAGCCCTGTATCATTACTTTTCATTTTTCCTTGTTCATGTTTCCCTATGGCTCTCAATTAATTTAATTTTATTTTCCGTGATGATGGAATCAACACCCACTTACCTGGTTACTTGAACAATGTTGCCTTCTATATCCATGGTGAGTAAACCCTTAAAAGCAATCGTATTTTCTTGATACATTGGCTTTTAGGCTTGATGACACCTACTGATTGCTTATGTTAATACAGGTATAAGATGGCTCCTTGTATATTTAGGATAATGATAGACTCAAAATGACAGGTTGAAAGAAAGGGAAAGTTAATGATTCTAGGTTATCAGCTTGAACAACTGGTTTAACACTGTTACTATTTACTGAGATAGGAAAGGTTAGAAGAACGGGTGTCGATGTATCATGATTCATTCACTTGATTCTCTATTGTTGGGTATTTAGGTTGGCTGCAATATTTTATAACAAGAAACAATAGTCTGTTTTGCAGCAAAATCTTTTCACATATCCTTAATTTCTTTCTTTCTTTCTTTCTTTTTTTTTTTTTTTTTTTTGAGACAGAGTCTTGCTCTGTTGCCCAGGCTGGAGTGCAGTGGTGCAATCTCAGCTCACTGCAAACTTCACCTCCGGGTTCAAGAGATTCCTCTGCCTCAGCCTCCTGAGTAGCTGGGATTATAGGCATGTGCCACCACGCCCAGCTAATTTTTGTATTTTCAGTAGAGACGGGGTTTCACCATCTTGGCCAGGCTGGTCTTGAACTCCTGACCTTGTGATCCACCCGCTTTGGCTTCCCAAAGTGCTGAGATTACAGGTGTGAGCCACTGGGCTCAGCCCACATATCCTTAATTTCTAAACACAGAATTGCCGGGTAAAGAATGTACATATTCTTGATTTTTTTTTTTTTTTTTTTTTTTGAGACAGAGCCTTGTTCTGTTGCCCGGGCTGAAGTGCAATGGAGCAATCTCGGCTCACTGCAACCTCCACCCCTCCACCTCCAGGGTTCAAGCGATTCTCCCTGCCTCAGCCTCCCAACTAGCTGGGATTACAGGTGTGTGCCACTACGGCCAGCTACTTTTTATATTTTTAGTAGAGGGAGTTTCGCTGTGTTGGCCAGGCTGGTCTCGAACTCCTGACCTCAGGTGATCCACCTGCCCTGGCCTCTCAAAGTGTTGAGATTACAGGCGTGAGCCACCATGTCTGGCCCAGTTTTGAGATTTTTAATACACATTGCCAAATGCCTTTTAAAAGAGCTCTTTCCTCACACTGTTAACATTAGATTTCAAACACTCAGGTTCTAAGTCTCCCTCCCTCTTTTCTTCCCTCCCATTTTTCCTTTGTTCACTTGATAACTAAACTTTATTAAGTACTTATTATGTCCCACACAGGGCTACCTATTATGTTCCACACAGGGCCTGATGTAAGTCTATCTCTGTTCCTTGTTAGGAGTTAGGAGATGACTGGGGAGAAGGAAGGGTTATGGAGAGCTCTAGAGCAGGCGTCCCCAAACTACGGCCCGGCCCCGTGGGCCGCATGCGGCCCCTGAGGCCATTTATCCGGCCCCCTGCGGCACTTCAGGAAGGGGCACATCTTTCATTGGTGATCAGTGAGAGGAGCACAGTATGTGGCGGCCCTCCAACGGTCTGAAGGACAGTGAACTGGCCCCCTGTGTAAAAAGTTTGGGGATGCCTGCTCTAGAGTTTTGAATACAAATGACTTGGATATTCTACCCACAAACTTGTTTGACTCTGGACACCAGACAAATAAGCTAAAATCCCTTCTTTATTTAAGTTGGTGGTGCCACTGAGTTTGTAAGAAAAAAATGTTTAACTTCGTCCAGACCACTGAAAAATAGGCTTTACCCCCAGGGAATTATAATTTAGAGGGTACCATTTTACAGTGCAAATTTGGTCCTCTAATTAACCAAATGGTCACAGCAATTCTCCAGCATATGTGGCAGGTCTGTCCTATCCCGGGGTCTGTCTCATGGCAGCTGATAGAGAAGGATGGAGCAGGAGACCCAAGGTCACACTCCAGGCAGGCAGGAGTCCCGCAACATGAGGGCCCGTTTTTGTTCAGTATAGAACCAGCTTCCACCCTGTTGATTTGAGAAGAAACTTCTACTACTTGGCTTGAGCACCTAAGTTGCTAGATCTAACTCTGACCTTCAGGAAAAAAGGAAGTTGGTGGATTTCCTTACTGTTGTAACTCAGGTAGGAGAGTCCAACCTAACGATATCACCTCTCCTCTCAACTGGCACTCAGCGAAACACTTGAGTATGCACAGTACTATAGTGACTTCTACCAGAAGTCTGAAGTTATTGGAAAAGTTAGGCCTGCACAAGGCTGAAAAATACTAACAATGCACCAGTGTGCTGAAGGAATTGAAAGGAGATTCTTGAAGTCTTGTGAACCTAATGCAAGACCAGATTATGAGTGTTGTTGCTCTATTCTCTGAATATGGGTTATTATATAAACTCCTGTAATCCAGAACTCTGTTAATGACTATGGCTCTAACACGTACTCAAATGACTTGATAGAGGCTCTCTGACCTCTATAACGTAACTTAAGTTTCTGAGTCTTTGTGTTCTCAACTCTAAAATGGGAACAACCCCCAGTCTCATGATTCTTAAAAGGACTTAAAGATAATGCCTATAAAGCCCTTAGCACAGTAGCTTTTGCTTACCAGGTAAAAGGAGAAAAAGTGTCCAGTAAATGATAGTTGTTCCAGGAGCAATGTATGCCATTCCAGCACATCGAATTCAAATAGTATTAACACATTTTATTTATCAGACCATATATTTGAAAACCAGAGGAACCACTTCCAGGTATTGTTTTACAAGGAAACTAAATAATTCTAAGGTAAAATAATTTTTAAAAGGCTTAACATCTGCCTTTTAAAAATAAATGATATGGTTAAACCTATGGAACGCTGGATATTTGTTAGTTTATTCAACATTTTCTGAATGTTTTCTATTTATCGAAATTATGCTCTATATCTGTCTTTCTGAATGGACTCTGACAGTGCTTAACTCAGTAGGACATCGAAGAGACATAACAGCATGTGTAGACCATCCAGTTTGGATAAACTTGGCACTGACTCATAATCAGCTCAACTTTCTGGCACTTCTTTTAATTTGAGGGAGAAAAAAAAAAGAGGCCGGGCATAGAGGCTCATGCCTGTAATCCCAGCACTTTGGGAGATTTGGGAGGGTGAAGCAGGCAGATCATGAAGTCAGGAGTTTGAGACCAGCCTGACCAACATGGTGAAACCCTGTCTCTACTAAAAATATAAAAATTTGCTGGGCATGGTGGCAGGTGCCTGTAATCCCAGCTACTCAGGAGACTGAGGCAGGAGAATCGCTTGAACCTGGGAGGCGGAGGTTGCAGTGAGCCGGAGCCACTGCACTTCAGCCTGGGCGACAGAGCAAGACTCCATCTCAAAAAAAGAAAAAAAAAAAAAAGAAAGATATAATAAAAAGGGATGTGTGTTTCTCAGTAAAGAAAAGAGTCTTTGTAACTCTCCCTTATACCCAATGCACATGTCTCCGGGACAAGGGAGAGAGTATTCGTAACTTTAATTTCCCATACCCAATAGGATGGCAACATTTTGTAAATAATAAAAGTTACCAATGATCCTAACTTTTATTTAATCAAGTGTTTTCACTGCCTTGCTCTTTCTACTACTCTAAAAATAAGTAAAATAGAACATTTGGCCTCTTTCCTCTGTTCCTGCCAAAACCTTGGGGTGATGCAATGCAACAGGGTGCATTCTGCCTGCGTCAGGGTCAGGGGGTTCTGGCTGGAGGATGGGAGGGTTGGAGACCATGCATTTGTTCTGAGTAATGGCAGACAAAAGAGACCTCTCATCAAATGCTCCAAGGGCTGCTGAACAGCATGGGCACCTGCTGTTCCAGAAGACAGAGCAAGGAGCACTGCATAGGAGTTAGGAAGCAACAGATTTTGCTCTCCAACCATCAGAGCAGGCAGCATGGAAACACGTTGACTTCTAAGAGAACTTCTGAACTAGGTAGATGGTAGAAATTACTAAATTAATTTCTATTAATAATTAACAGTTGGTTATACCTGTAAGTTCGGAGTTCCAAAGCAAGTAAGAGGCTTTGCAGAGTATAGATGTTCAAACCTTCTAATTCCCAGACTGCAACATATGGTCTTTCCAAAGGCTGGTTCTCTCTTGTGTATGTCTTGAAAGATACTCTTTTTGTAAAACTACAATGAAGGCACAATCCCCTTTCTTATCCTGTGAGCTTGTTAAACACAGATAGAATTTACTTTGAACACACTTTAAAATCCTTCAAGTACAAACACAGCAGGGTAGTATTTCAGGATCACTATTATCTCCCCATATAAGGCACCAGCTTTGTCTTGCAGTCGCCCTTAGTCAGGCGATTATATTGGTGCTGTTTTGTGCAACAGCTTTGCAAACTCGCATTTTTTAAAAAAACCATATGTCTCGATGCTAATGCTAGGGTTCTTCAGCTTGTAAGTCCTTTTCTTTTGTGTCTTTTCCAAACTTTTGTCACTTGGCTCTATTTCGATTGTCAAGTTCACTGCCAAATTTTGTTCAGTCACAATCTGCCAACAGTTTCGCATATCCAAAATATTATATTAAGGGTAGATGATTACAGACAGAAAAAACTACGTGCAATGAAGTCTGTCCCCAAAAATGTTGTCTGTCTAAGTCAAAGATTAACTTTTGACTAAATTTTTTAGAGTAAGGTCCTTTGGGCTGTTGACTTGGCCAATGAGCAAGAAACCACAATCTGTTAGGCAATATCAGCCAATAAGAAAGTCACAATTCAGCATGAGTGGCTAAGAGATCCTCTCCTGATTTGGGGCCAGACCAGTCAGGCACAAGCTGCTTATCTGTGCAACTGGGGCAGCTTCACCCATAGGCCAGGAAAGCCTGGTTTTGGGGGTCACATCAGGGTGTGGCCCAGGTCTCGTGGTGAGCAAATGTTGACAGAACTCAGGTCCTCTTGGAACAACAAGGGAGTAGGAAGGGTGGGGGCTGGTTAATGACTGTCAGACTCCATACCCAAAAGAGCTTAACATCTTTACAAAGACATCAAGACAGAAAATCTGTAAGCAAAAAGATTGCTTTTATTTAGTTAACCTGTTCTAGAGGTAAGCCCCATTGAACAGCACAGAACAACATGTTCTAATGGCCAGTTACTACTGCTGCAGTCTGAATCTAAGGCTGTGAGCTTCCTGGTCTTTTAAAACATATTTACTTCTTATTATCATTATTTTTAGAGACAGTCTCATTCTGTTGGCTGGGCTGGACTGTAGTAGTGCAATCATAATTCACTGCAACCTCAAATTCCTGGGCTCAGGCAAACCTCTTGCCTCAGTCTTCTGAGTAGCTAGGACTAAGATACATGCCACCGGTGATACCTGGATAATTAAAAAAAAAATTTTTTTTTAATAGGGATAAGGTCTTGCTATGTTGCCCAGGCTGGTCTCAAACCCCTGACTGCAAGTGATCCTCCAGCCTCGGCCGCCTGAGCAGCTAGGATTACAGGTGTGAGCCACCATGCCTGCTGCTTCCTTGCCTTCTGATGGCTCACTGAAGTCAAGGGGGAAATAGAAAGAGAATGGAAAGGACCTAGCATGTATTAAGGACCTGCAGTGTTGGGCACTGATTTCAGGATGTAATAACATTTTTCACTCAATCCTCAAGAGAAGGTGTTATTAGTATTGTTAGCTCCTTTTGTCAGGTAAATAAAGAGGAGAAGTTAAGGGACTTGCCAAGGTGATGGGGTAGGCAAGAACCAAAGTCAAATGCATCAGATTTCAAATAGCATGCTTTTCTACCAGACCATGATAAGTACATAAAGACACGCATGGTATGGCTGAAGACCAAGCAGGAGGGAGGAGGGCGAAACAAAGGGATTCTTTTTTTTTTTTTTTTTTTTTTTGAGACGGAGTTTCGCTCTTGTTACCCAGGCTGGAGTGCAATGGCATGATCTCGGCTCACCCAAACCTCCGCCTCCTGGGTTCAAGCAATTCTCCTGCCTCAGCCTCCTGAGTAGCTGGGATTACAGGCACACACCACCATGCCCAGCTAATTTTTTGTATTTTTAGTAGAGACGGGGTTTCACCGTGTTGACCAGGATGGCCTTGATCTCTTGACCTCGTGATCCACCTGCCTTGGCCTCCCAAAGTGCTGGGATTACAGGCTTGAGCCACCGCGCCCGGCCGTAAAACAAAGGGATTCTTTATCCATCTTCCACGAGGGAAGGTCCTGCCTGATCATCTGCATGACCACAAAGTGAGTATCTTACCTTGCTGTGAAAGGCAACCTGGCAATATATCCATTATATTTATTATTTTAAAAGCATGCAAAATGATGCAGAAAACAATGAATTGGTTTATTTCACACCTCAGGTTCTAGGAACTAGTGCTCAGGGTTTGGCCCCAGTAAAGACACCTATGGGATTTTCTGGGATCTGTGTGAGGGGAATTCTGTGTGTGTCCCTCTTAGGACAAGGAGAGGAGGCAGTGCAGAAGCTCAGACATAAAGGGCACAGAAACTCAGCTCTGTTAAATATCTGCATTAAAACCGAAACCAAAACAAAAATCTTTTACACCACACACATCAAATGTAATTACCAGAATACTAAGAGACTTTCCAAAGGGAGTGGGACTTTTTGTGTTTAATATGCAAAAAAATACTTAATTAATAGATATAATCTTAGGTTTTTGACTCAGTTTTGACCACTGTCAAGATAAATAGGAGGTTCTGGGGCCGGGTGCGGTGGCTCAAGCCTGTAATCCTAGCACTTTGGGAGGCCGAGGTGGGTGGATCACGAGGTCAAGAGATCGAGACCATCCTGGTCAACATGGTGAAACCCCATCTCTACTTAAAATACAAAAAATCAGCTGGGCATGGTGGCATGTGCCTGTAATCCCAGCTACTCAGGAGGCGGAGGCAGGAGAATTGCCTGAACCCAGGAGGCGGAGGTTGCGGTGAGCCGAGATTGCGCCATTGCACTCCAACCTGGGTAACAAGAGCGAAACTCCGTCTCAAAAAAAAAAAAAAAAAAAAAAGAAAAAAAAAAAGATAAATAGGAGGTTCTATACTTTGTGCATTGATATTCCAGCAGGATAAATAACCTGATAAAAAGCAGATCTTAAATTTAAACTATTCTGCGGTTATTCACCACCTACAGGATAAAATCTAACCTTCTTGGCAGGTGAATGAGACTCGGCCTGACTCTTTGGCCTCATCTCTTATCATTTCCAGCCTCACACTTTATAAGATCCTATTATTTGGACGTTACTGCTTTCCAAGTGCATACGCTGCAAATGCTATTTCACACGTGTATGACTTAGCACACGCCAGTGTCTCTTCTGGGAACTTCGGATCTGGTGACGTCTGGGCAGGAGTTGGAAGAACACAATTTTTCCCCAGGCCTCAACTTATTCCTTGACCCCACCCCAGTAGAATGAAGTGTCGCCCCCCCACCAACTGCTTTGACACATTATACACACTTCCATTGCCACGCTGACCACACCTATTCCCTCTCCACCTATCAACTGTGAGCTCCCTGAGAGGAAGACTGGGATATAGTAGGTGCTCAGCGAAGTAAAGGAATGAATTTTTCTCTAAGATATCACAGTACTTTTTTTCTTTATCTTGCCTGGAGTCTTTGATATCAGATAAGAATTATCTTCTTCTTATTTCCACAAAACAATCACAGTGAACAAATTCCCTAGTCAAAAAGTTCAGTAGGATGGGTGTGGTGGCTCACGCCTGTAATCCCAGCCCTTTGGGAGGCTGAGGTGGGTGGATCATTTGAGGTCAGGGGTTCGAGATCAACCTGATCAACATGGCAAAACCCTGCCTCTAATAAAAATACAAAAATTAGCTGGGCATGGGGGCAGACACCTGTAGTCTCAGCTACTAGGGAGGCTGAGACAGGAGAATCACTTGAACACAGGAGGTGGATGTTGCAGTGAACTAAGATCATGCCACTGCACTCCAGCCTGGGCGACAAGACTCTGTCTAAAAAATAAAAAAGTTCAGTAAATCCTTTCAGAGGATATTCAAAACTTGGTCTTGTTTCAAATGAACATAAAACGGGATCATTTGTTCTAAGGAACGTATAAGATAATTGAAGGACAATATTCTTCGTGTATATATTGCTTCCACCTAAAAACCAGTGAAAAGAGGATACACATATAAAAGTTAGTGTCCCAAGCCGGGCGCGGTGGCTCAAGCCTGTAATCCCAGCACTCTGGGAGGCCGAGGCGGGTGGATCACGAGGTCGAGAGATCGAGACCATCCTGGTCAATATGGTGAAACCCCGTCTCTACTAAAAGTGCAAAAAATTAGCTGGGCATGGTGGCACGTGCCTGTAATCCCAGCTACTCAGGAGGCTGAGGCAGGAGAATTGCCTGAACCCAGGAGGCGGAGGTTGCGGTGAGCCGAGATCGCGCCATTGCACTCCAGCCTGGGTAACAAGGGCGAAACTCCGTCTCAAAAAAAAAAAAAAAAAAAAAAAAAAAAAAAGTTAGTGTCCCATACCTGGGGCTTTGGGTATATTAATTACCACTGTTAGAATGCAAACACTAAACACCTTTAGTATTGGAGGCCCCATTAGAGAAAACACCTGTGTCATTTCAGGGGTTAAGTTTGTTAATTGTCACTCTCAACCAGCGGGTGTCGCTAGAGACAAGCACATGTACTACGGCTGCCTTCTCAAGGACGACCACCCCAAAACCTTGCTCCAGCTGGAACTCCTGCCTCCCTCTAAGGTTCTGTCCCTCGGTGGAAACTTCAGCTGGAATAGCATGTGAGTCCATGGTTCTCAGAGTTCATTATGCAGCAGAATCCTCTGGATTGGGTTGGGGTGTGTTAAAACGCAGATTTCCTTCTGCCGGTTGTGGCGATTCTGATTCAGCAGGTCTGAAGTGAAACCTGAGTAATTTCTGTTTTAAACACTGCCTTTTCCCCTTCCCTGCACCCCCTAGAGTGATGCATTTTGAGAAACACTGATTTCCATCCTATGTGGACAGTGCAAAATCATCTCATAGTTTCAACTCAGAAACAATCAGGCTGCCAAAAGATTCCTTTGTTGATTCACTCAACAAACATCTATTGTTCCCTTAACAACTTGCCAGTTACCATTGGGTACTTTCACAAAGTTGTGCAATCTGTCTTCCTACCTCAGGCTTGAGATTAACCACAGAATCCAGTCAAGTCTTGACATTTCCTTCCTTGTGTTTCACGGGTGAGTAACCCACCAGAGAACCTGACTTCCATCCTGAGAGGAAAAAAAAATCTCCTCTTCTCATCAAGAGCATTCATATATTCATAGAAACTCTGCTAACAAATTGATCCCTACCACTTAGTTTATAGGACATAAACATTCGTGCAGTGGCTACTCACAGGTGTGATCATCACAAACTACAGCCCAGAACTCCTTGGCTCCAGAGAGCTTCCTGCCTTTTGAGTAGCTGGCACTACAGGTGTGCACCACAGTGCCCAGACTGCTATGACTTTAAACACAGATAAAAATAATAAATCCATTGGTATCTAAAACTCAAAAATGCCTATGTTTTACTGCAATATTAACATTGTAAATCCAAGATAAATAAAAATTTTAGCAAAAAAAGGGGATAAATTAGATTGCTACAAATAAAATACAAACAAATATTTCATTAGAAACTGAAAATAGCAGTAATATGTTTACCCAGGGGGTGTTGAAGGAGCATGTGTTCTTAGAAACTTTAATGAAAATCGTGTATCCAAATGCACACTACAGATAAAAAACAGTAACGTCCAGCGAAAACAGCATGCCCTGAGTCCACCTACCATTTTTTTTTTTTTTAAACTTTCTGACCCTTAGAAAACATTTTGCACTAGAATAGACTCTAAGAGTCACTGAGGCTGGGCGCAGTGGCTCGCGCCTGTAATCTTAGCACTTTGGGAGGCTGAGGCGGGCAAATCACGAGATCAAGAGATCGAGATCATCCTGGCCAACATGGTGAAACCCCGTCTCTACTAACAATACAAAAATTAGCCGTGTGCGGTGGTGCATGCCTGTAGCCCCAGCTACTCAGGAGGCTGAGGCAGGAGAAGTGCTTGAAACCGGAGAACGGAAGTTACGGTGAACCAGGATTGTGCCACTGCATTTCAGCTTGGCGATAGAGCAAGATTCTGTCTCATAAATAAATAAATAAATAAATGAAAGAAAGAAAAAGAGTCACTGAATTAGCCTTTCACTCTGTGCTCAATACTGCTTTATAACATCCCAGCTGCAAAAGTACCTCTACACACATTCCTTTGCAGTCAGGGGGATCACGTCTCCTCCTGGGGCTAAGTCCATCTTGGTACTGTTTCAGTTTTTTGGAAGTCTTCCTCGCATTCTGTCTGATAAGCAGGAAAATCCAGTGACCTCACTAGGTGGCCTTTCCCCTCCTCAGTTTGGAAAGCATCTCAGCTGCATTTAACAGAAACCTATTGTAGCGGCTTAAACAGGAAAGAGATTCATTCTTCTCATGTAACAGTAAGCCCAGAAGACAGCAGGCCCAAGTGCGGAGAAATCATAGGAGAACGCTTTCTGGGAACCAGGCTCCTTCTGTCTTTTGGTTCTGCCATCTTTGGTCTGTGGTTTTGTTCGTGTTTGTAAGATGTCTTTTGTTCCTCCAACTAGTATCATATCTGCATTCCAGACAGGCCAGAGAAGGGGAAAACCACGAGGATGGGCAGCACTTATACTGGGAAGGAAAAATTTTCTTGGAAATCGTCATTATTCTTCAGCTTATATCTCATTGACTGGAACTATGTCACATGGCCACTTCAAGCTTCAGGGAAGTATGGAAAGGTGAGTATTTTAGTAAGGCATTTTGCTAACCAGAAGGATATCTGGGTTATATTCATGAGGAAGATGGGCAGAAGATCAATAGCAGGGCAACCAGTACTCCCTGCCGCAGTCTGATAGTAATAGGTGATTAACACATGTTAATTACTGATAAAACAGAATTCTCTTTTTCCAACCATTAGAACCCTTTAGGGGTTCAGGACATGAGTATAGACACCATTTTCTTTGACAACATCCCTTTAAATACTTGAATATAGTAATCATTGCTTTTCCCTTTCTCTACCCCAAGGTGTCTCCTTTCCCAGTAGGTATCTTCTCTAGGCTTGTCTCTGAAAACACTCCCATTCGATTATATTCCAGGTGTGGATTGACCTATAAAAAGTAATGCAGAGTCATTTTGTTTCTCCTGCTGTATACTAGGATGTGGTTGCTATTACAGAATAGCTACCACAAAGAGCACATACTGTGCCCAGACCTTGGTTTCCAAATACAAGTTTTCTTTAAAAGGAACTAGGGCTCTATTGAAGACTTGGCTGATTACGGAGTTGAGACGAGGAAAGCACAAGATGAGCCTGGAACATCTGCTTGTGTCAGTAAACAAGGAAGTATTCAAAGAATGACAGGGACAGATCAAAAGTACAGGAGCCAGCTTGAATGGGCTCTTGTTGGCTAAATCTGAGACAATGTGGGCATAAAAATAAATGAGTATAACAGAAAAAAGTAACAATTTGGGATTTGATATTTAGTTATTTGATGAACAATCAATATTTATTACACAAATATGTATTTGATGAGTAACTAAAAATTTATTTGACAAATATATATTTATTTGATGAATAAATAAGTATTTGATGAATAAGTGGGCAAGAAGAGAAAGATTTTTCTTACAGTAGAACACCAGCTAGTAAATATAAGAAGAATGATGAAATTCGAAAATCACCATTATATGAAAACAACAGTAATAGCTGTTTCAGAGAAGAATGTGAATAGATATGTGAAACGCTGATGAGAAACAAAAATTTTTCATAGTCTCAAAATATTTCTCCACAAGATACTTATTAATTACAAAGGGAGAAACAGTACATTTACATTGGAGAGACCAGGAAGATCCACCTTACCCAAATGATCAAAGTCAACATCACAGTAATGGGACAAATGAGACCATGTGTCTCCTGGTACAATGCACTGAGAAGGACACAGTATGCCTTCTGTGGCATTCCTGCCAAAAATGCATCTGGATCTGATCATGAGGAAACTTTAGACGAACCTAAATTGAAGGTCATTCTGAAAAATAAATGGCCTAACTCTTGAAATATATCAAGGTCATGAATGACCAAAAAAAAAAAAAAAAAAAAAAAAAAAAAAGACTCTGCAACTGCTCCAAGTTAAAAGAGATTAAAGAGACATAAAAATGAAATGCAATGTGTGATCCTAGATTGGACTATTGACCAGGAAAAAAATTTTCCATAAAGAACATTAATGGGACAACTATTAAAATTTAAAGAAGGTCTGTAGAATGCATGCATGTGCACACACACACACACACACACACACACACACACACACGGGAGGAGAGAGAGAGAGAGAGAGAGAAAGAGAGAGAGAGAGAGAGAGAGACCAAAAGACCAAGAGACATGGAGACAGAGAGAAATGGAGACAGAGCAAGAGAGAAGGAGGAAGACGTAGGAAAAAGGAAGCAGGGGAAGAGGAAGGAGAAGGGCAGAACGCTAGATTGAGTGGAAATGAGGAGAAAAAGATAAAGCAAATTTATTAAAATACTAATATTTAAGGAGTGTAGATGAAAGGTATATATAAAAATTATTTGAACTATTCTAACTTTTCTATATGTATTTTTATTATGGTAAAATAGATATAAAATTTACCATTTAAACCATTTTAAAGTGTACAATTCAGTGGCATTTAGTAAATTCACAAAGCTTTGTACCCATCACCACTATATAGTTCCAGAATATTTTCCTTTTTCTTTTTCTTTTTTTTTTTTTTAAGATGCGGTTTCACTGTGATGGCCAGGCTGGTCTTGAACTCCTGACCTCAGGTGATCCACCCACCTCGGCCTCCCAAAGTGCTAGGATTACAGGCGTGAGCCACCTCACCCGGCCTCAAGATATTTTCATTGCCGCAAAAGAAAACCCTATTTCCAATTAGCAGGAATTCCCCATTTTCCCCAGTCAGTACCTGACAACCATGAATACGCTTTCTGTCTTTATGGATATTTGCCTATTTATGTCAATTTTAGATAGAAAATTATTATCAATGGAGGCAGAATCTTGCTCTGTTGCCCAGGCTGGAGTGCAATAGCATGATCTCAGCTCACTGTAACTTCCACCTTCCAGATTCAAGTGATTTTCCTGCTTCAGGCTCTGAAGTAGCTGGGATTACAGGCATGTGCCACCCTGACCAGCTAATTTTTGTATTTTTAGTATAGACAGGGTTTCCCCATGTTGGCCAGGCTGGTCTCGAACTCCCGACCTCAGGTGATCCTCTGCCTCAGCCTCCCAAGTGCTGGAGTTACAGAGGGATTACAGGCGTGAGTCACTGCACCTGGCTTTCTTTCAGTTTTGTTGGGGAATTTCATTGGCTAAAGAATTCTTCATTAATAATTGTTTTTCTCTCAGGGTTTCTGAGAAATCAGGGAATAATCTTATTAAGAATCATGTATATGTAATGAGCTACTTCCCTCTTGCTGCATTCAATATTCTCTGTTTTTCTTTGTCAGCAATTTGGTTATAATCTGTTTTGGTGTGGATCTCTTTGGGTTTATTTTATGTGGAATTCGTTGAGCTTCTTAGTTGTGCATTCATGTTTTTCATCACTTTTGAGAAGTTTTCAGCCATTATTTCTTCAAGTAGTCTTCTTCTTCTTTTTAAATAGCCCAGACCTTACAAAGATATTTCTTCAAATATTCTTTCTGCTCCTTTCTTTAACTCTTCTCTTTTTGGAACTCCCATTATGTGTATGTTGGTATGCTTGATGGTATCCCACAGGTTTCTTAGGCTCTGTTTAGTTTTATTCATTCTTTTCTTTTTCTGCTCCTCAGACTGAATAATCTGTTGATCTATCTTCAAATTCAGTGATTCTTTCTTCTGCCTGCTCAAATCTGCTACTGAACCCCTCTTAGTGAAGTTTTGATATCAGTTATTTTCAACTCCAGAATTTCTATTTAGTTCCCCTTTTAAATCATTTCTATCTTTTTATTGATATTTCTATTAGGTAAAACATTGTTCTCTTGATTTTCTTTAGTTCTTTGTCCTTCACTTTCTTTGTGTCTTTGAGCATATTTAAAAGAGTTGATTTAAAGTCTCCGTCTAGGAAGTCAAATATCTGGGCTTCTTCAAAGACAGTTCCTTTTTTAAAAAACTTTTTTTTAAAGAGATCAAGTCTTGGTCTGTCACCCAGGCTGGAGTACAGTGGCTCAATCTTGGCTCACTGCAGCCCCGAACTCCTGGGACTACATGCAAGCCTCCCACCTCAGCCTCCTGAGTAGCTGGGACTACAGATGCATGCCACTATGCTTGGCTAATTTTTGTATTTTTTGGTAGAGATGGGGGTCTCACTATGTTGCCCCAGCTGGTCTTGAACCGCTGGTCTCAAGCATTATCTTCCTGCCTCAGCTTCCCAAAGTATTGAGATTATAGGTGTGAGCCACCACATCTGGACAGTTTCTGTTAATTTCTTCTGCTAATAGACTTCATTTTATTTTTTTGTGTACCTTGTAATTTCTTATTGTTGTTGAAAACTGGACATTTTGCATATTATAATGTGGCAACTCTGGAAATCAGATTCTTCACCTCCCTAGGGTTTGTTCTTCCTGCTAGTTGTGGGTTATAGCTGTTAATTTGTTTAATGACTTTTCTGAACTATTTCTTTTAGAGACTGTATTCTTTGGTGTGTGCGTGGTCACTGAAGTCTCTGTTTTGTTAGCTGTGGTCCGCTAGTGATTTGATTGAGTTTTCCTTAAATACCTGGAGTCACAAAAAAAAGAGATCACCTTCTAATGTTTGCACATTCATTCTCCATGGGGGCACTGCTTAACACTTACCAAGACTGTTCACAACTCTGCTTTAGCCTTTACTTCCTGCTTGCATCGAAAGGTTAGCCAGGGGTGAATGTCTGTGGTCTTCTCAGGTCCTTCCTGTGTCTAGCCATGGGCACGTGTGTGGCCTTGTAGATTTCCTGGTACATGCAGGAGCTTCGGAAAGCTGTTACTCCTTCGTGTATGTCCTTTCCCAGGCTTCCACCTGTCTGCTGTTCGCCACATCTGTTATTCCTCACCACAGGTTGCTGCAGTTACTAGATATGCTATTTAAGTGCTATTGACAGATGTCACCTGGGAGATCACTTCAGCCCTAAGAAGCTTCTGAGGCACGTGACACAAAGATAAACCCCTGAGTTGATCCTTCAGGGAGCCACCAGACAGTTCAAAACACAACCACAATTTTTTTTTTTTTTTTTTTTTTTGAGAACAAGGTCCAACCACACATTGCTAACTTGGGCATCAGCAAACCACATCAGAAACCTGCCTGAGCCACCACTGTCACAGCAGCTGCTAAGCTGATGAGTGGGGATGGTATGCAAATAAGTTAACATGCCTCAATGCTCTCTTACTGAAATTTCTTCATTTAGCATTTGCCTCGGTGTGTAAGTTCTTTATTAGATTCTAGAATTTGGCAAAAATTGACTGGACAGTCTTTGCCAACTTGATCGTTGCTTTTGTGGAAGGATGGAGTTTTGGAATTTCTTGCTCTGCCATTTCGACCATATCCCAACATCAGCTTCTTTTTTTTTTTTTGAGATAGAGTCTTGCTCTGTTGCCCAGGCTGGAGTGCAGTGGCACAATCTTGGCTCAATGCAACCTCCGCCTCCTGGGTTCAAGAGATTCTCCTGCCTCAGCCTGCTAAGTAGCTGGGATTAGAAGTGCCTACAACCATGCCTGGCTAGTTTTTTTGTATTTTCAGCAGAGATAGAGTTTCACCATGTTGCCCAGGCTGGTTTCAAACTCCTGACCTCAAGTGATCTGCCCACCTCGGCCTCCCAAAGTGCCAGGATTACAGATGTGAGCCACTGCGCCCAGCCACTATTAGCTTTTATACATAAAACTAGAGTGGAGACTCTAGCTTGTGTTCACTTTTATATTATTTGCTTCTAACACATGGTAGGTACTGATTAAATATCTGTTAGGTAATGATTGAGTGAAATGAACAAATTATCATTATTTTACAAAATCCCTATAAAACATGACTATTCCCATTTTTACAAAGGAAGATACTTAATCTCAGAAAGCTTTCGTGGCTTTCCCGGGTTACCCAGCTTATACAATAAGTAGCAGAGACGGCTTCAAATCTATATCCATAATCCCAAGACCTTTGTTCTCTTCCTTATAATATGCTGGCTCCTTTAGGCATCAGAAAATAAGGAGATAACAACTCTTTTGTATTTAATTGCTTTCAAAGCATATTCCTGTCCCCTCAGTTTATTTATTTATCATTGTAGTCCTACAGCACAGGCTGAGCATATTCCATTTTATAGACAAGAAAACAGGCAGAGAAGGTAAACAACCCATGAGTGGACTGGAGGCATCGGTGATAAATCCAATATTCCAAATCCTAGGTCAGTGCTTTTTCTGTTATTTTATCTTGTCTCTTTATTAAAGTAAATATGGCTTCATCTAAATGTGGTTCTTTCCAGGTGAAAAGCAAATTATTTTCTAGTGCAGTATTGCATGCAAACCAGGACCTGGAGATTCACACTTGACTCCTGTCTTTCACTTGGCCCCTTGCACCAGCCAATCATCCATTTTTGATAATTCTATCTCCTCATTAGCTTTTAAATATATCCCTTTCTCTCCGTTCTTTTTTTTTTTTTCTCTGTGAGATGGTGTCCCGCTCTGTCGCCCAGGCTGGAGTGCAGTGGCATGATCTTAGCTCACTGCAATCTCCGCCTCCTGGGTTCTCCTCCCTCAGTGTCCTGCCCTTTCTCTCCATTCTTATTGCTAGTGCCCTAGTTGGAGTCTTCATTCTAAATCACATGGGACATTACGATGGTCTTTTCACTTTGTTTTCCTGACCCAGAAGCAACTCATCCCATGCCATACTCCCCACTGCTGTCAGGGTACCAAACATTCCCTTGCTTAAAATCTTTCAGTGAGTCCTCATTTTCTTCAGCATAGAATCAAGACCTTTAGGGTGGCCTGCAAGACCCTCAAAATCTGACGCCTACTGACCACTCCAATTTCGTGTCCCCACACTTACACTGCAGTGCAGAGTCACAGATATGTCATCCTTTCTTCACACATGCTATTCCTCCTTGGACACTCTCTACCTTCCTTTCCCCAACTGCTTATTTACTTATTACAGCCCCACCTCCCTGCCCCTCCCACCTTCAGGTGGGTCTCCCTGCTCCTCCTGAGTTAACTCTATTAGAGTGGCTGGCACACTAGATTACAATCATCTGCTTACTCCTTTGCTTCCTAAATAGGCTGTGAGTTTTCAGAGGACAGAGGCTGGGTCTCTTATTCTGGTTTCCTTAGCTAATATAGATAGAACTCAGTAAATATATCTGAAATAAATGAAGGCTATCTTTCTATTTACACTTAAGACCATGTCTTGTAACTCATAATAGAGGTAGACCTGAATAAGGAATGAGGTAACAATTTCAGTTAAAGCATCAGGAAATTACATGCTGGGACTTCCCCAGCTTAACATCTCCAAATCCCAATTTAAGAGCCATATGTGGGTTATTCGTGCTTCACAGTAAATTGAAGAATGCATAAACCTTCTTCTAGAGAATAACATTCTATAGATCTGTGTGTTTTCCTTTCCTATCGGGTTGCTAAGGAAGCTGAAAGAATTTAAGGCTTCAATGCATTGTGACCATATCAGTCCTAGAGTCTAGCATATTTGTTTCTTCCTATTTACGTCTTTGCCTTTATACTTTTGGCTTAATAACCTTTTTGGTGTGGACACAGTGGCTCACACCTGTAACCTCAGCACTTGGGGAGTCCAAGGTGGGAAGACTGCTTGAAGCCAGAAGTTGGGAGACCAGCCTGGGCAACAAAGTGAGACCGTGTCTCTAAAAAAAAAAAAAAAAAAAAATGCTGGGCGTGAAGGTGCATGCCTGTAGTCTCAGCGATTCAGGAGGCTGAGGTGGGAGGATCACCTGAGCTAAGGAGTTTGAGGCTGCAGTGCGCTATGACAGCATTACTGCACTTCAGCCTGTGGTTAAAAATAAATCTTTCTGCATATATGCCTTTTTGGAAAACAAAAGGGGCATAAATATATAAACATACATACACTAAAAACACATTGCCTGTTATTTCTTGTTAGCATAGAAGCAAACAAATGGTTAGGGTGACAATGTAGAAGAACAGAGGTGGAGTCATTGAGAGAAAGTTTGTCTGCGACTACCTAAGCCACACAAGCCATTATGTTGGGAGCTGAAACCCAGATATCATTATCAGAGGAAAACATTTTTTGCTGGCACAGATCGATATTTTCAGGACTTCCAACTCTTCTCGAATGGGCTCCTTTTTATTACAGAGATTTTTACAACAGTTAGCATTGAACAGAAAAGGCAAATATTTCCAATATTCAGTGAAGTAGAGAATCAGAGCTTAGATGAATTTGATCATCTGGTACAAGCCCCTATATTTAAAGGAAAAGGTGGCACACATGATCCTGAGTGTAGGCCTTCATGATTTATTTTCCCTTTCCCTTTAATTTCATTAGTCATGAAGCCTGTTGGATTTCCCACTGGAATCCTCCCCTTCTCCAGTCTTCCTCTTAGGCCCTGGCTCAGGCTTTCTTCCTCCTAAGTCTTTCTCTTCTAAATTTCCACTCTCATTGCCGTCTCCATACGGCTAAATCTCTCCTCTGCTTAGAACCTGTCACAGCCTCCCCACAACTCATACTTTAGTTCTGAACACACATGTAAAACTTCTGTATCCTCTCCAGGATGGTTCCCTCTTAGTGCAAACCCACATCTTCTTTGCTCTGGACATCCTGAATGGTTTGTATTCCTCATGTTGCTATATGAGTGCCAAAGTGCTTCTATTCTGGGTAGAATCACCCTCCCACCCCTTCGTCATCTGGCTAATCCCTGCTCATCCTTCGAGACTCAGCTGAGACAGCTTCTCCTAATGACCTCAACACCTTCCTCTGTGCTCCAAAGCACCCGCTACTTATCATCACTCACTGCTCTCGGCCTCCCTCACTGGACTGTGAGTTACTTAAGATCAGGGATTATTTAGCACTGAGCTCCCAAAATATAACTGGCTGACCAGAAGAGGTCTCCAGGAAGGTTTGTTAAATGAAAGTGGATACATTTAGCACACTGCTGTGGGCATGCTTAGGAAATGCATCTGAAATAGGCCTCACTCATCACAATTTCCATGAAATACGAAGTGTGTATCTCCCTAATCCCCGCCTATCATTTCTATCATCCTATTATTTCAAGTCTATCATTTTTTATTTCTTCTACTCTTTCTAATTTTATCAAATCTTCTCCACTCCTTCTCCTGACCTCACTTGTCTAACTGAAAAAAAAAATCCTAAATCCATTTAGATTTGACTTAGATTTGTTTTCAAATTGAAAGCCAACTGTGCTAAATACAATTTATTAAATGGATTCTTCCCTTCCTTATTTATTCTAGGTATATTCTATTTTAGGTATAATCACCTTTTATAAAAAAATAAAGATGGGGTTTCACCATGATGGCCAGGCTGGTCTTGAACTCCTGACTTCAGGTGATCCACCCACCTCAGCCTCCCAAAGTGCTAGGATTACAGGTGTGAGCCACCACGCCTGGCCTAATCCCTTATAAATAATATGATTTGTTTTGGAAACCTTTTCTTCTATTCCATTGGCCTATTATCACACTGGTTTAGTTATTATCAGTTTGTTATCTTACCCAGCTATTTGTTTTTAAAATAAATTTTTCCTATTAAAAACCATGGAGGAGTATTTTAAATATACAAATAAGCAAAGAAAAAACCCAAATTACTCATAATTCCACAAAGATAAACATAATTATCATTTTTATGTAAATAGATGGCTTTCATGGCTGACTTTTACTTAACCATTTTGCCATATTAACTGATCTTTTCCAACCTCCTGTAGAATGTACTGGCTGATGACTATTGAATGCTGAATATTCCTGGAGAGGGGCTTCCACTCACAGGCCTGTGTTCTGTGTGCTCATTCTCAGCATTAGATGGTTGTGCTTAGCAAGGGTCAGGTGTGTATATTTCAACATGTTATAGAGGTGTGACGGTTACACTACTGCCAGGATTATTTAAATATTATTGTATATTGATAAAAACAATGAATATGAAAAGAGTCATTTCTATAAAAATTAATCCTTTGAAAAGTTGAATGCCTTGCAAAAATTCAAAAAAATGCTAAAATTACTATGCTCAAGCTATGTGAGGGTGAGAAACATAAACATTGCAAACAAATTATAAAAACCTGGGAACCGATGGGCGCGGTGGCTCATGTCTGTAATCCCAACACTTTGGGAGGCCGAGGTGGGTGGATCACGATGTCAAGAGATCAAGACCATTCAGGCCAACATGGTGAAACCACGTCTCCACTAAAAATACAAAAATTAGCCAGGTGTAGTGGCAGGTGCCTGTAGTCCCAGCTGCTTGGGAAGCAGAGGCAGGAAAATTGCTTGAACCTGGGGAGGTGGAGGTTGCGGTGAGCCGAGATTGTGCCACTGCACTCTGGCCGGGTGACAGAGCGAGACTCTGTCTCAAAAACAACAACAACAAAAAAAAAACCCCACACACCCAAAAAAACTAGGAATCTACACTCAATGGGCTTCGTAAGCATCTCTGATTTTTTATCCATTTTAATAATCAATATTTCATATTATTATACTTTTGGGAGGTTACATTATTGGTGGTGTTAATGCCAAAGACAGTAGACAACTTCAGAAGAGTCAGGAGTCTTAAAGAAGAATATACCTATGTTGTAATTTAAAATGATTTTCATTTCTCCTTTTTTTTTGAGACGGAGTTTCACTCTTGTTGCCAGGCCAGAGTGCAATAGTGCGATCTCGGCTCACTGCAACCTGCATCTCCCAAGTTCAAGCGATTCTCCTGCCTCAGCCTCCCGAGTAGCTGGGATTACTGGCATGCGCTGCCACCAGGCCCAGCTAATTTTGTATTTTTAGTAGAGATGGGGTTTCTCCACATTGGTTAGGCTGGCCTTGAACACCTGCCCTCAGATGATCCACCCACCTCAGCCTCCCAAAGTGCTGAGATTGCAGGGTGTGAGCCACTGCACCCGGCCAACAATGCTTTGCTTGATCTCATTTATATGAAATAAATATTCTTACATATCTTATAAGATTGAGCCCCTGCTTTCTTCACTAACTATATTGTAAACATTATTCCAAGTTATTAAATATTATTTACATCATTGTGAATGCCTTCCCAGTCCTTATCGAACTTTTATTTATGCTTTTTCAAATTTAACATTAAAACTATGTACCTTTCTTGATTTTGCCAGGACTGACAGGAAGTTTGGAATTTAGTCTTACACCTAGCCTAGGATTTCTTATATAGCTAATTTCCTTTCCTCAATTTTTTCGATTTGCCTCTTAATTACAAAACTTGTATGTGTGGTGTGTGTTAAAATTGTTTTATTTTGTTGTAAGCTGTTGAGAATCCTTTCTGGAAGATGGAGTGAGTAGACCAGCCACAAATACCTAATATCCTGTCTCCCAGTGTGAGGTTACAGGATGCAACCTGAGATTGACTGAAAGCCGCTTTGTTTTGCCTTGAAGGCAATTCCTTCCTGTTGCCTCTCTAGTCTTGACAGTCCTGGCCAGGTAGCTTGTAAGTACCTAGAGAGCTTTAAGGTTTCTATTGAAATTCCTGATAAGCCCATGAAATGGTCTAATAGCTTAGCTTTACTTTTTCTGGAATCCTAAACTTAACCTAGGTGAATCTGCTAAAATTATTTTTCTTGGAATTGGGACAGTAAATGAGGCACGTTGTCAAATTAAAGGCATAAAGCAATTCTGATTTTCACTACTACTTGCCACAAGTTAAAAAAAAAATAATGTGTAGAGCAAGCTTGTCCAACCCATGGCCCGCAAGACGCATGTGGCCCAGGACGGCTGTGAATGCAGCCAAACACAAATTCATAAACTTTCTTTAAAAAAAAAAATATATATATATATATATATATATATATATGGCATACATATGCAATTTTTTTTCTTAGCTCATCAGCTATCGTTAGTGTTAGCATATTTTATGTGTGGCCCAAGACAATTCTTCTCCTTCCAGTGTGACCCAGGAAAGCCAAAAGATTGGACACCCCTGGCAGACTCAGTGGGCTGGTTCCACAGCACCTGATCAAAGGCATGAAGCCAAAGAGCCTCACGAGGTACTGGCTTCTTTCTGAACCTTTCAACATCTGTAAGAGCTTTGAGCTGTACAGCTATTTAAAGCAGCTAAAATGTTAATCACTACTTAAATATTAAGATAGGGTGCATAAGTACAGTACCTCCTAAAAGAATCTATTTTCTTTGATTTGAGGTTAAATACAGAGTATGCATTCCATGGCCAAACAGGAAGAAAAGACTTTCAGGTACCTTTCAGATGTGAGGCTTTTCACAGGCTCTTTAATCATCAGGTGGTCTATGTAATAGAAATTATGTAAATCTGCATCAGAACCACTCAAAAAAAGAAAGAACAGTCCAGATTGGTTAACATTCTTCAGAATCCCAAATTCCTCCAGCTAAGTTTAAGATGCCTCACAAATATTCTGTAACAACTCTTTCGGCAGGACGGCATAAACAACCAGGACTCTCATCAGCTCACACTTGCTAATGAGACAGTTCACAGTACAGCCCCTCAAGAAAAATCCAAAATAACAAAACAAATTAGGAGAGGTTTATGGTATTGGAAAAGGTCTTCCACTTAAGAAAAACATCCCTTCCTTAGTCCCTACTATTATCTACAATGATTGGCTTTTAAAAAGCTTGATTTTTTCTGAACTCTGAATGGGTCACAGCTACTGCCTAAATGATGGCACACCACAGTTTCACAAATGCAGTAAACACAGTGCAGATCCAGGCTTCAATTCACTTGCAGGGCACTGGACCAGGCACAGTGAATGTTTTCCATGACAGACATCGTCCAGTGGTGGCTTTTCTACTCTGCCTGATGATTGAGTTCAGTTGCAATCTTAGCATTCACACGGCAACTCAGACTCCAGCTATGAAGCCTGGCTAGGCAGTGGATAAACTCTGTACTTCAGAAATTGGTTTTAGTACATTTATGTTTGCTATTCCTAGGCCCCCAGAACATGCTGTGAGAGGCAGAAAGGAATAGTTAGGAAATTCTAGGGCACCCTTGCAGCATACTGACCTAATTTGAAATGAAGATGTTGCCCACGATTTTATCAGTCACCGCTCTGGGAAGTGTTACAACACAGCAGACAATAACATTCTTTCCTATAAAATTTTATTTATTACATAAAAAATGTCTATACATTTGTTAGACTAAAATACAGTTTTCATTATAATTCTGGCAACTGAGTCAGTACACAGAGGAAAGTTAGCATTAGATCAGCACTTTTGTTTCTAGTTCATATTTCTGCACAAGAAAAACATTTCAAAGCTCCATTTCATATAGGCTCATTGTTCTCTGAAGCCAGATGGAATTCCAACCAATTCAGAGCTCTTGAAAGTTAACTTCCCAGCAAGATTTGATAACTCCAACTCCACAAAGTTAATTGCTTAATATACATATTTTTAAAGTCCTCTGAGAGCATAATGCTCCATCTGTAAAGTCTGCACTGTGTCAATAACGACAGTCACAAATACTAGGACTACAACTGTGTCTGTGGGGCATGTTCAAGCACCTACATGTATGTTTCCCCACATGAATACAGTGTAGTGACACTGTAATAAGAAAAAAATCCAAAATAATGGTAAGGTAAATGATCCCAAACTATGGAATTCATGGAAGGCTTAACTGCGATCCTCCAGTTCAGAATGGACAAAGACAAGACAAGATACAAAAATTCATTTTGGCACTACGAAACAGGATGCAAATGACAAAAAAAAAAAAAAAAAAGAAAGAAAAAGACAAAAAGGCATCAGATTGAGAAATGTGGCACTACAACATACTTCTCATGCCACATTACACAGTCGCGAGAAATCTGATGTGTTTTCTGCTCATTCCACCCCATATGCTGGGCTGGGCTCGACACTGGATGGGAAGACTCAGTGCCTTAGAGATCTATAGCAGGTCCCTACTGTATGGGCTGATCTTTAAATTTGGCCGCCTTATTATTCCAGGAGCTCTATTCTAAACTCAAGGAGTTCAGAAAGGCTGTGCCAGCCAGGAAGTAAAGTTGGACCTTTGGTCTTCAGAAGATAGGCTGTTGTCTTTGGTTGTTTTTTGAAGTCCCGTTATTTCACATGATGACCCTCACACTTTCCTCCCCGCCTTTTTGTTCATTATAAAGTTTTTTCCTCCTATAATAAAATCAGTTAACAACCACAAAACTAACTTCATTAGGTGTAAAATCTCTAACAAGTGCATTCAGTGGTCCAGAATATTTTGAGAAACTATAACAATTTCTTTTCATTATGGAGCTGTTAGTATCCTTATATAAGGAAGAAATCAGAAAACTCCACAACACAACACAACTCTAGTAGCACTAAGGCAACACAGCAGAAGAAAAGTTAACTGTCCCCATGTGCTCATCTCTGAAAATCAAAATAGGCAAAAACAATAGGGGCCAAAAAGCAAGCTCTGAGCACAGACTACAGGAACCTAGAGGATGGGGAAAATCTACTTAACATTCCAGCCCCCAAAGCTATTATTGTCTTATTCCTGTGTGGTATCTAGTACAATTTATGAGAAAGTCACAACCTGATTATCAACATGGTAAATGAAGAGAGAGCTCACATTTTCTAGTGGCAGGTAGAATGATCCACGGAACCCATTCTATCTGCCCAATTATTCCCAAGTCTTTTCAATGCCTACTTATATGATTTAACACATACTCCTGAAATGACAGCTCAAATTATAATGCCAGATGACAGGATGGGTGGATCAGATTCATATACAAAAGTCAGAATATTCCCTTTAAGTCTTATACTTCTGTGTCAAAAGGACATATCAAATTTAGATACACTGGATTTAGGCCCTTTTCTATCTGACATGGGGATTCCCACCAGTGGTCTCTGTATTTACTACTGTGGAAGGTTCATTAAAGCTCTTCTAGGCTGTTTGCGGTGGCTCACGCCTGTAATCTCAGCACTTTGTGAGGCTGAGGTGGGTGGATCACCTGAGGTCAGGAGTTCGAGATCAGCCTGGCCAACATATTGAAACCCCATCTCTACTAAAAATACAAAAATCAGCCAGGTGTGGTGGCATATGCCTGTGGTCCCAGCTACTCAGGAGGCTGAGGCAGAAGAATCGCTTGAACCTGGGAGGTGGAGGTTGCAGCATGCCGAGGTTGCAGCAAGCTGAGACAGCGCCACTGCACTCCAGCCTGGGTGACAGAGCAAAACTCTTGTCTCAAAACAAAACCAAAACCAAAACCTCTTCTATGAATGTGGGGCGGGGTAGGGAGCTGACTTTTCTCTTTTTTTCACCAGCCGGTTATGACATTTCCACTTTCTTCAGCCTGAAAAGGTTGATGTCTGACTATAAATCATGAGCCACTGGAATCAAATTTCACAAGAACTTCAAGCTCCCTGAATAATTTCTGCCTGGTTTCTCAAGGGCCCAGGGAGCCTTCCATGTAGACACAGCACCGTTACCTAATAGCAAGGTGCAGATGTGAAGAAATCCACATGCTTCCCTATAGAAGATGGAGTAGGATAAAGGACTGGGGACGGAGTTCTACTGGCAGAGCAGTCCGAAGCTGCTCTAGTGCGTGACTGGAAAACTTGAAAACAGAAAACACCTCCCTGGCTTATGTTGGGAGAAAAAACACCTTTAGCATCTGCTCCTCCAACTTTCTACCAAATTTATTTTTTTGCCAACTATGGACTACACTTGAGTTTGCTAATTCATCATCATCTTCAACTGTTCATAGACGTGTTGACAAATATATTTTAAGACAGCAATATACTGATAACACTAAGCCACATAATGTCGTATCTGAGCTACAATAAAAAGAATCAAGTATTTTAGTTGATGAACTAATTCCAAGGATTCCCTATTTATTTCTTCTGGAATTATTTTGGCCCATTGCAAATAATCTGGTACCTCGCCCAGAATAACCCCCAGGACACACACACACACACGTGTACACTCCCGCATACCTCCAAGGAATAAAATCTTACTGTCATGAAGTTATTCCTGCAGATTAGAGTGGTTTCTATTCCCTAACCTGCTATTAAACTACATAAAGTTTTTAAGTTATAAAACGATTCCAGGCCAGAAGGTGGTAAGTATCATCTCAAAAGTATCTCTAGTGGAAGCCTAATCACACTTTTTCATTTCAAAAAACATTAACAGAACAACTTTAGAGCAGGCTTCTGACTTGTGTTCATCAGCCCGAGGGGTTAGTTGTGGGGGAGCTGGCAGTCTGAGGGCCCTGAAATTCTATGAGCATTTTGAGTGTTCATAGACATGCTATGAGCATTTGAGAGGAACATAGTCCATAATTTTCTTAAGCTCAAAGAGACCCATGGCCCCTTCAAAGTAACTTGTTTTTGAATATTAAATTCAGGTCTTAGGAAATAAAAGTGAAAAATTTCTGAGACATTTGTAAATTACAATGTTTCCATGTTCAACTAGATCTTCACTAGACTATTAATAAAAGCTTTATTGTTCTGAGCTCCATGTCCTGGAGAAAATCATTTAAGTTGTAAAACTGAGCAACTGAAGAATAGCTAATAGGTCTCTAAAAATTTCATATATTTTTCACAAATTTACTAATCAGTTTCCTTAGAAAATAACACATTCTGTTCACATAATTTACAAAAGTGGCAAACATTCATGCAATATTGAAACGGAATCATAGATGGGAGGAAGAAAGGGCACTATAGTATTTCTATAGAAAAGAAAGGTTTTCACAGAAATCAGTTAAGTTTAAAAACCGCATTCAAGTTTTCTGTAAGAAAGATATTTTCAAAGATTTAAATCTTGGATTTAAATTATCCTTTTAAAATTAAAATGTGGAATATAAGAATTTGGCTCAAACTTGTGAAATTTCAATGGGAAAAATGTGTTATTCTAAATTTGCTAGTGTACACAACGTGTGTAATTTTTGTTTTTTAAGTTCGCTAGCTTTAGATTTTCTCTTGGCATACTCAAGGGTCTTGCTTTTTTTTTTTTTTTTTTTTTTAATTTGGACTATGTGCCACTAAGTTAACAAAGATGAGTTAATTCCAAGAAGCTACTGTGTATGAACAGTGCCTACTTTTCAAAAGGACTAACATGCATTCTTAGTACACAAAGACACACGAATATGCATTTAAAGCAAAAGGCAGCCTAAGCTGTGAATACAGAATACACAAATCTCTGCATTATGCATTTACTTATGAACCCCAATTTTTTTCAATATATATTCACAGACCACTTTTTAACAACTCTAGGCAAGCCATTATAATGCATTCCAATTTGTCAGATGGAATGTATGAAAAGAAAACAGAAATTAACTATTGCAGGTACACTGATAAGCCTTCAAACTCTGAGAGTTTTGTTGTTGTTTTTTTAAAGTAGCAGTAGAAAAGCAGTAAAGAATGTACTTATTGAAAAGCAAAAGCTTAAAGACCTTTCTGGAGGAAACTTCTCAGAGGCCATGTTAAGGCTATTGTCAAGTCCAATTTAAATGAAAAAGTTACTGTCCAAAAATCAAATAAAATGTTCAAGTCACCATTACTGGCAGTTCAGGTTTTGGAACTGATCACAAAATTCTACCTGGCAGGCTAGGAGATCTCTTGAAGTGGCCGCTAGTAGCTAGTGATAGTACATGGTGGAAATGGTTGAAGCCTCGGGGGCAGTGATGTGGTCTCACACATATGGGGTGCCTGCAGTTCCTGTAGCTATTTTGAAGAGGGAGGGAGAGGTAATAACTCTGCTCTAAAGCAAAGTCAGTCCAGAATGAAGGGGTCAGTGCCTCATACCCCCTACTGGGGTGAAATCCTAAAACTGCCCAAGGAAGGCAAGGGAGCCTTTGGGAGATACCAAGTTCAGTGGTATTGGAAAGAACTTACAGTCAGCACCTTAATGCCCTTCAATGGTGGCGTGGTGGGAGGTGGTGGTGAGGCAGGGAAGAATAAGAGCATCTCTACAAAGGAAAACATTTCTAGCATAATTTTAAAATAAACTGAGTAAGTACCTCCCCCCTTAACCATTATGGAAAAAGTTTGGGGACCAACACACAGTTAAGCTACTTAAGTTGTAGTGACTTAGGACTTAATTATCTTATAGGATAGGATAAAAACTTTAATCCTAAACATTAGCCATTGCATTAAATGGTTTAAAGGAACAACTGGGTTTGAGCTCTGCTCATCCATGCAAGGATTATACAATCTCAGTGCTCTAGCTAAATTGCTAATGTTTAATTACTATTGCACGGGTAAGCCTCTCATAGAAGATGGGTCTCTTGCATTTACACTGAAATATAATTTTTCTCTTCCACATTATGGAAGACCTTATTTTTGAGGCAGGAGCTTTAAAAAGGCCTAAATTATGCACCAGAGCCTTAATTATCTGATGACAGAAACCATGACACTCTGGTCACTACCACAATTGACAATACAAGACCCTAACTAAAACTCTAGAAATATGAGTCCTGAATGAAGTTTTGAAGATTCACCACAGAAAAAGACAAAAACCACAACACAGAATCAATGATTTATAAAATTATTTGGGAATCCACATTTCACAGATAAATTTTTGTTCTTCATCTATTCTTCTCACTTGGGCAGAAGATGGAAGCAGTGAGCAAATAGCAATAAGGCAGCCCGTAGCTAGCTGAAGAATGACTTGAAATGAATGAACAGAGGCAGCAGGAATATCCAAACATAACCTCAACACATTAATATTGCTTAAAATCCTCTGTGAGGCTTATCAAATTAATCAAGGAATAAAGCTCATGAGAGAGTGATATTCCACATATCAAATATCTCTCTGTGTGTGCCTGTGTAATATATATGCATATCTGCATATATCTATATGGCACATGAATTTACTTAAGGAAAACAGCCTGGCAATTAATTTGCAACTCAAATGACATGGTTACACATAGATCATAATTTCTAAACACAATGTTAGTAAAACAAAATTTATTTGTAAAACAGGACCTGTTATATAAAATGGCACACAATCAAGTTATACAAAAATACAAAATTTCTTTCTGATTACAGTTCTAGTTGCAAATGATAATTAGAAAGCATTCCTGGTGGCTTCCAAATAGCTGAGATTGCGAGCATATGGAACAGGGAGCAGCAACAGTCCATGATGCAGGGATGTCCAAGTGAGTAGAACCTAATTTCCAAGTTCAGGACTTCCATCAGGTCACTTTGGAGGGACACCTCTTAAAATTGCTAGCTCCTTGAATATCTTCTGCTTTGATACCCATCTTCTAGACTTTTGCCAATTCTAAATTTAGTTCCCAACATTTGTGAAAGTCCAAAATCTGTGTGGCTATGAAACAGATGGTATTCTGAATTTTCTCACATGATTTGCTCTCTCATCTATTTGGACAATTGTTAGTTACATAATTATATTTGCTCCATTTCAAATGAATAAGAGAACAGTGATACTGTTTGGTGATGCTAGATGTTAGATGTTGACTTCAGGAGAATTATTCTTTCAAAATAGCTACTCTCGCCGTGTTGGTTTCTCAGATCTTGCTAATACATGAGCTCTTAATTGTATGTATGTATGTGTGTGTGTTTTTAAATCCAGACTCATTGCAAATGTTCTGAAAAATCAGAAATATTACATGAACTTTGAAAAGAAACGAAGGCATTTAGCAAATCTTAGCCTAGCTATAGTAAAGAACACCAATACTTAAAAAAAAAAAATACAATTTACCTTTTGCAGCAATTTAAAGGTCCAACCCTTTGAAAGGAAGCACATTAGCAAACAGCTGCTTATTAAGCCCTAGTGACATTACTTGTATGCATTTCCATAACACCGGTCTAATTCACTGTCTAGTTCTGGTAGGAGGCAATGCTTTCTTTCAAAAGACTCTCCTTCCATGGAATGATAAAATGCTGAGACTTTTTTTTTTTTTTTTTTTTTTTTTTGTACAGAGCCTGTATTTAGTGCAATAAGTTTAAAAAATTTGCTCTGAAATATTTACTTTACATTAACAAAAATAGCTTTTTTTAAAAAAATTGTAACAAAAAGGAGTTATCGCATAAACAGATCATGAATTATTCTTAGCAAATTACACTTTTTTTCTTAAAGCATTCACCTTTACAATAAGCAGAACAATGGAATATTAGCCATTCATATCTGGTAAGCTTTAGGAATAAAAAAGCAAAAAACCCCAAATCCACCCCCAAACAAAAAAGAAAAACCAGTCATACTGGAGGATCAAAACATTAGCCAATTCTTCAGTTAAACATTGTAGAACTCTGGATACTCAATGAATTGCCAAGGAGAGGAGCACCTGCCAGTATGTTTTCAGATTTTATAGTAAGTATTTGAATAAAATGGCCGTTTAACCCTAAGCCACTGATGTTCCTCTGAAGCAGAAGCCCAAGCACCGGAATTTTCAATGCTTTATGTTCCATGTTTCTGTCCCTTCTTTATTCCTCCCAGCATTACTTAATCTGCAAATCAATACACAGAAGCTTAAAGGCTAAACTCGCTGGGTGCCCCAGCTTCCTTTCAAATCAGGCACACAAATGTGTGGAGGATGCTACCGAAGTCAAAAAGGAAAGAAAGACAAAATATAAGGAAAAAGTTTGCATACGAAAGATTATCTACCCTTTTCTTTTTTTTACCTACTTTCTTTTATAGAAGTGTTAGGGTAAACTACAAATACCTGAGGAGTTGGTTACCTTTCAATGTTAGCTGACAAATGTATGAACTATTATGAAAATTCCCATATTGGGCCCACTTGTATGTTTCTAAAAGTAAAATGACATGGCTTCTTTGATTGGGGAAAACTGATTGGAGTAATTCCTTATTTATCTGAAAGCATATGCCTAGTCTTGATCCACTAGGACTTATGCATCAGTAAAATAAGATCTTGATTTTATACACACATCAGGGAAATCACCCCTGAATAGACTTTAGACATAATTTGGTACAATAATTTTACCTAATTTTAAATAACTATAGTTAAAATCTCCTCTAAGTTATTAAAAATGTTAATCAGATATGAATTTTAACATTTCCATTAAGACAATTACAGTTGAAAACATTAAATGACGGAAGTTGCCTTGTAAAAGCCACCCGTATGAAAGGAGTACATGTTTGACAAAAATAAGCATAAAAAAGGTATTAAATCCCTGTTCCTTTTCTCTGATTTTGGCTGATTTATGTGTGTGTGTGTATATACATATACATATATATATACACACATACATATACATATATACACACACCCACACACACAAATACATAGTTATGTGTATATATTGTTTTGGAATGTCAATGGATTTCCATAACCGTCGGCTACGTTCAAGCAGAACTTGCTCCCGAAGCCTAGAAAACAAAGTCATACAGAGTATAATCTTAGACAATTACCATTAAAAGGAGATCATGAATGATGTTACAAATATACACATGGTCACAAACAGCAAGAGGGCAAAATGGACTGAGAATTCTTCTCCCCTGAATTCCTAGAGCTGAAATTCTTATGAATGTTGAAAGTCACGCTTCCTCCAGGGTCACCTCGGAGACACACAGAGCATACTTCTAGCCCATTTTTCTACAGTGTCTAGGATTTTTCTTCCCCTTTCTCTTTATTTCCTATAATGATAGCAAGCAGGCAGTTATAAAGTCTCTTTCCTAAACCTCTTCATCACTTTTGGTACATTTTTCCAAAATCTCTTTCAAAGAATCACTTAAAAAATTCATCAATCTTTAAAGTTTCCTTAACCAGCCTCTCTAAAGGAAAAGTTCAAGAGCAAAACTGGAAGTTCTCATATTCAGTTCAATGATCCTCCATCAAAAGAAAAATATAAAGCCTCATTTTACTGAACATGATTTTAAAGGCTAAAAATGAAGCCTAAATTAAAATATCCCATTGAGGAGGGAGGAAGATAGTGAATTCAAACAGCAGCAATGTTTCTAGAGTGATTGCAAAATAGGCATGATGCTCTTTTATAGAACTTTCAACTACAGCAACAATATGTCAATTATATCAAGCAAATACAAATAAGCAATCCTAAATTCTACCAATTCCCCAAACTTTCAGTAGAAATTTCTCAAATAGTTTTTTAGAAACAAATGCAAGGGAATGGTGTTAGTAGGGGCCAACTCTAATCATGCATACTGTGAAAGAGAAAAAAGAAAGAAGGTACTGAGGTGCTGAAAAAATAAAATTACTCTGTAAGCAGTATTTCACACTTGTCTTCTGGGAGATTTTTTTAACCATTTAAAATATCATTCTTAGGGACCCAATGCTACAATGTCCAAAGCACCTGAACAATGCACACAGATGTATTTTGGGATGTAGCAGAGGGTTTTTGCCATTCATCTGCAAGCAATGAACTGATGAACAACATAAAATGAAAGCAAAAATTAAAGATTTTAATGCATTATTTGAAGTAAGGGACACTATATTTCAAACTGAAAATACTAATAGGAAAAAACTCTTTCTAAAATATTTGGCATCTGATAGAATGCCACATAACCTGGGCAATTCTCCCAGGATTATTACCTATAAATTAGGAGTTTAGGTAAGGAAGGTATACTTGCATTCTGATCTACTACAATTCACCTACCATTTATGAAAGAATACTACAGAAATCTGTGCCAGCTCATGGTCAAATTATCTAGTCTTCAACCTTGAAATATTTTTCCCTTTCTTTAAATGCTTATTACTGAATGATGTAAAGAAAGCTTCAATCACTGGAAAAACAGAAAAGTGGGGAAAGCTTGGTCTATATTTTAGGATTTCGTACGTCTTTTTAAGTTTTGGGCTTGGAATCCATTTGCTGAACAATTAGGACTACCAAGCAGTGGAAGGAAGGAAGTCTTCCTCATTTCTCCATGTTGCCATAGGGTTGGCAGAATCTCCACTGCTGCCCTCCTCAGCCCTTGTGAAGTAAGAGGGATACAGAAGGTGTGTGTGTGTGGGGGTAGTGGGGAGGGCGGGCATGAAACCTGACTGGAAGTATTTCTGGTGAGCTCCCATCTGCCCAAGCAATCCATGTCTGGGTGATGCAAACTTAAAATTCAGAGCTCTGTGGGTACTAGCATGATCTGTGCTCTGGGAAGCTAAACATTTAAATTTGATTTTATAATTATTCAGGCTATTAAGTAAGAGTAACACCAAAACAGGCACTGGAAGGGGTTATAGAGGAAAGAGTTTATATCTAAATATTTTATTGAGGCTTTAACTTAGGTTGAATATGCAATTAGTTTACATATACACAGAACCTCCCTGCCTCCCTCCATAAATAAACCTATTTCCTTTACTCTTACTTAAATGAGCTTATTTTATACCATATATTTTTAAGTTGAAAACCTGTAAATCAGGGGTAACCAATCTTTTGGCTTTTCCAGGCCCCCCTGGAAGAATTGTCTTGGGCCACGTATAAAATACAATAAGGATAGCTGACGAGCTTAAAAAAATTGCAAAAAAATCTCATAATGTTTCAAGAAAGTTTAAATTTGTGTTGATCCGCATTCGAAGCCTTCCTAAGCCATATGCGGCCCACAGACAGTAGGTTAGACAAGCTTGCTATAAATCAAATCATTTATTAAAGTGTAAGGAAGACAGAAAGGAAATTTCTTACCTCACACTTTTTAACATTAATGCAGTCAGGGGCACATTGTTTAAAATTAATTATTTAAGAATGTAGACAATTATGTAATATTTGAAAACAAACAAGCTATTTTTAAAATAATGTTTTTATGTTTAAACAGTGTTTAAATTAGAAGTAATTAGACCAATATATGATAGAGGCATCTGTTGTTACGATATAGTGACAATATCCACGGGAAAAGCAGCTCAAGATTCTCTTACACTCATTAAGCTGCTTTTTTCAAATAAAAGTAGAGAGATATATTTGTGTATATATACATATCTATAATATCAATGACTAGAAATAATATGTCCATCTCATAATTAAACTGGGAGAAGACTAGATTGTTTTACTGAATGGGAATGTGAGTACTGATGAAAACAGCTTTGTTTGCTACTGAAAAATAGCTTAAGAAACAAAGTACAACCTAGGCAACAGAAGAAAAAGGCAGCCAAGGGAAAAGGACAGCAATGTAAACAAAACAATATTTTTAAAAGGGGGAGTATGAATTTTAGCAAGTTGAAAGGAATTGCTATGATCACCTTCCAAAATGATAAAAAAATCAAACCGTCAGTTCAAGTGTACACCAAAATGTTCAGTCTGATGAAAGCCAAACGCTGACAGTTAAAAAGGAAATAAGAGCAACAGCAGTTTTACCTTAGGGACAAGACTATCATCCCCAACCCCCCTGAGCACTGACAAGGATGCTGTTCCTTTCAGCTTACTTTTACAGAAGGTGGTCTCAGTTGTGACAAGAATTCTGCCATCCAAGTGATGGGTAAGCACACAAACAGAAAGAGCAGCACGTCCTGCGTGATACAGATAACAAAAGCTTCTCCTGAAGAAGTGCAGTCAGTGAAGACAGAGAGAGAGAGGAAGTGAAAGTGAAATTCTGGGAGGGCGGCCACCTCCTCATCTCCACCTACCATCGGCTTTAGCTCTCTGGCATCAGCGACGCCTCCCTTACCAGCTTCTTTCATTGCTTTCCTACTGTTTTCCACAAACTCCTGCAAAACATGGACCATACTGCATAAATTCTTGGGTCCTTTCAGATTTGTTAGTAGATAAATTCTAAAGAACATTTACATTTTTGACTCAATCTTGGTAAATGAATGGCCTAAAAACATAGCAATAAATAATGCTTAGTATCACACATGAGAGCTACTAAATTTTGTAGGAATGGACTGCAATCCACTGATTAAAATAATCTTCTTTCCATCCATTCATTGTGACACTCTTACTAAGGCTCCAAGAGATAATGTTAGTTCTATCTGGAAGAGAAAATACCTAACATTTTAAAGAGGCTATTTTCTCACACTCAGAATATCATTTTATTTGCTGTTTTATTTTTTTCTATATCAAGGTTTAATGAAACAACAAGAATATGTTACTCCATAAGCCTCCACTTTTAAATAACCATAGAAGGTAAAAGAACGCATTGATATTGCTAAGCACATAATGCTTTTGTTTTAAAATCAAACAAAATCATAAACAAAGTACTTTTTTAGAAAAAATGTGAATCTGACCATGACATTACTTCATAAAGCAGGAGGACAGGGTATATCAACCAGAACCTATGGTTAGCAGTAGTCGAATTGGGAATATGCCCCGAAGGAAACATTTCTGTTCTGTCAATGTTTATGGGGCACTTCTTTATTAAATACTCTGGCCATTCCTACAGAGAAAACTGAAGGGTGGAAAACAGTATTTTTACTCTGCTTTTGATCAGTAACTCAAAAAACAGTAACACTCTTCTAAATGCTTTAATCACAAAAGAGATGCAATACTCATGATTAAATTCTATTAAGAAAATAACCAGTTAGAATTAGTTTAGACATTAAGAAAATGTCCACAATTTAGCTGATGTTGTCAGAAAAAGAAGAAATCGGTGCCAAACTGGTTAGCTAAATCATTTGGAATTCTTGCCATTGGAAAAAGAAAAAATCTAGACTGGGCATGATGGCTCATGCCTGTAATCCCAGCACTTTGGGATGCTGAGGCGGGCAGATCACTCTAAGTCAGGAGTTCGAGATCAGCCTGGCCAACATGGTGAAATCCAGTCTCTATTAAAAATTAGCTGGGTGTGGTGGGGCACACATGTAATCCTAGTTACTCGAGAGGCTGTGGCAGGAGAACTGCTTGAAACCCGGGAGGCAGAGGTTGCAGAGCTAAGATCACGCCACTGCACTCCAGTCTAGGTGACAAAGCAAGACTCCATCTCAAAAAAAAAAAAAAAAAAAAAAGGAAAAAAAAAATCTAGCTTATTTATTAATACACTTATTTTAGATTTAACTGGATAAAATATGCTCCTGGTAAATGACTTGTTATTTCAATGTATAATGCTTAGTATTCATTATTACTCATTTTTGAGATAGAAATATTTCATAGCTTAATAGCAAACTACTATTATTTAGAAAAGCATCTTTACTTTGGTAACATTTAACATCGATTATAATGGTACTTAAACCATTTAATAAGGTTTTCAAATTTTTAAAAAATTTTCATTGTGGTTCTAATATAAAAAATCTGCACAGCCGGGTGCGGTGGCTCAAGCCTGTAATCCCAGCACTTTGGGAGGCTGAGGCGGGCGGATCACGAGGTCGAGAGATCGAGACCATCTTGGTCAACATGGTGAAACCCCGTCTCTACTAAAAATACAAAACATTAGCTGGGCATGGTGCGTGCCTGTAATCCCAGCTACTCAGGAGGCTGAGGCAGGAGAATTGCTTGAACCCAGGAGGCGGAGGTTGCGGTGAGCCGAGATCGTGCCATTGTACTCCAGCCTGGGTAACAAGAGCGAAACTCCGTCTCAAAAAAAAAAAAAATCTGCACATAATATCTGTGCAAAGGTTTAGATCTTAACTAATAAAAAACAATACACTCTATCAGTCATGGGTCTGTTATCTGTATTCATCACAAAATGCTTTCAGTTTGGCCTACCATATTTAAGATGAAGAGTTTCGACCGGGGTAACAGCAGTAACATTTGGGGCAGTGGTAGATAGAGAAAGACAGGAAGGCACTGGGACCTGGGAAACAGGATATCTTGTCTTTGAGCCCCATTTCAGGAAAAGGCACACAGAACATCAGTGGCCCAGTCAATTCAAATCTATCTAACTGCAGAGAGAGGAGCAGCAGGAAGAGGGTGAACTTAGGATTATTAACGAGTGCTGCTCTAGCTAGGTGTATCTGAAATGATCTTGTTCACACCAAGACGCCTTCTTCCCTTACTTACCTAAGATTAACCTCATCCATGAGTGAGTGCTACTGGTTTAATTCTAAATAACTCAATTGCATACAGTGCGAATTAAATATAGAGAATGTTCTGTAAAATATTTTTATTGGTATTTTTATCCCTAAAATAGGAAAGGGCATTTGAAGTACTTACCATCAGCACTTTATCCATATAGAATTCCCTACCAGGGCTTCCATCATTGTATTTTGTATCAATGGCAAAACACAAGAATAATACATCCACCACCATTTCGTAAATAGACAGGAAGCAATGAGCGACTAGGAAAGCGAAGAGGCAGACGATGATCAGAGGCAGCACCCACACTGTGTAGTCCTGCTGGTAGTTGAGCAGCATAATCCCAGCTAAACCTGTGCTGCAGACTATCAGCACCTGAAGCAGAGAGAACAAAGACCACATTTAATGTCCTACTGGAGAAAACCACTCTTTCTTCATCATTTGCAGACTTTAAATTCTCTTTACTATTTATAAACGATGGTTGCATGAGGCCACTCCATCACAAAGAAGGAAATATAATCCACATATTCCCATATACACACAGAGTATACATGCTAATCATATAAATTTTAAAATCATACTTTAAATGATTCTGGTTTAAAGATAATCAAGTTTTTCAAGTTTGCTCCCTAAAACTTAACCTATTGAGAATCTGTGGCAATTTTTAAGATAAATGTATGAATATTTTAGTAAAAATTTGCACTTAGCACTCAAAAAAGACTGATATTTCAGTGTAATTGTATGCATTTTTTTCTAAGCACTTTCATGTATATGAAATAGTATCATATAAACAAATCACTATAAGCTTTTCATTAATATTTATAGAAGTTTCATTATAAATGCTTCATAAATATTTACTCAGCTACATAATTTCATTTTATGAGTGATTTAAAATACATTTAATCATTCTCTTACTGTTGGAGATTTATACTGTTTTCAGATATAAATAATGCTGCAACAAATATCTATAGTCTCAGAACTTTTTCTGTGTTTCGTATTTTATTTCACATAGAATATGTGGTAAATTTAACATAATTTACCATGAAGTATATATTTGGACTCTCTGTGAAGAAAGTGGTTGCCAAAAACATCCATGCTAAAAGAATAAAAGAAATAGCCAATTTAATTATTGTCAAGAACCACCTACTCTGATGCTTCATCATTTCACATGCAGCATTTTAAAATTTTTGTGGTTTTTAAAATACATTTTATTCCAGCTTTTCAATAATCCTATGAATGGTTTATGGCATATATTATCATCCCATTTTATAGACTGGGAAACAAACTTAGAGATGCTAGCCGACCTCAGTAGAAGAAAAGAGTAGATCCAACGTCAAGGTCACAAGAGTAAAAAAAAAAAAAGTAGCTCCTACACAAATAATGGTCTTATGTTGTCAACCCCAGTGCTCTTTCCAGATAAAAACTCAGCAAATATTTGGATATTGATTGATACACAGCAGTAATGGATTCTACTGAATTCTAGACACACTCTTACCTAGCCCTTGACTTTGTCTTGTATAAGGCCTTAAGTCAAGAGACAAAAGAGACCTCTAGAATCATGGCAGCTTCTTCTTGTCTAGTGCTAAGACTGATAATTCTTCTTTGGCATTTTCTCCAATATTTATCATCATCAAAGCATTTTTCATTCACCATTATCTTAACCTGGAGTTAAATGCATTAGATGATACATTGGTTCAGCTATAAATTGATCCCTCTCTCAGATGAGACATTGGTTAAGCTATAAATTGCTTTTAGGGAGCAAATCTGGGTCCACCCAAGCTTTGGAAGACTTCCCTACCATTTTTGTTTTTTTTTTTTTTTGAGACAGAGTCTCGCTCTGTTACCAGGCTAGAGTGCAGTGGTGCCATCTCGGCTCACTGCAACCTCCACCTCCTGGGTTCAAGCAATTCTCCTGCCTCAGCCTCCCAAGGAGCTGGGACTACAAGCACACACCATCACACCCAGCTAATTTTTGTATTTTTAGTAGAGTCGGGGTTTCACCATGTTGGCCAGGATGGTCTCGATCTCTTGACCTCGTGTTCCGCCCGCCTAGGCCTCCCAAAGTGCTGGGATTACAGGCGTGAGCCACCGTGCCTGGCCTTCCCCATCATTTTTGTAGCAATACACTTATAAATCTTCTCTTATAGTGACATATTTTCTGGGGTTATTTCCATAGATGTTTAATTACTTCCATTTTCTTTTTCTTTTTCTTTTGGAGACAGTCTCACTTTATTGCTCAGGCTGGAGTGCAGTGGTACAATCTTGGCTCACTACAACCTCTGCCTCCTGGGTTCAAGCGATTCACCACTTTAGCCTCCTGAGTAGCTGGGACTACAGGCACCAGCCACCACCCCTGGCTTTTTTTTTTTTTTTTTTTTTTGTATTTTTTAGTAGAGACAGGGTTTCACCATGTTAGCCAGGCTGGTTTTGAACTCCTGATCTCAGATGATCCACCCGCCTCGGCCTCCCAAAGAACTGGGATTACAGGTGTGAGCTACCATGCTCAGCCATTACTTCCATTTTCTTCCACTCTCCTGGTTTCAATTTTATAGTGAGTAATAACTATACTATACTCTCCAAATGTTACATGTCCACCCTATTGAAGGGCTGAGGTTCTTCATGCTCTTATCATGCTATTAAAAATTAAGCCCCTTTGAAATGGTAAAGTTAGTTATAGAAAGAAGGTGCGGCTCAAACAAACTAGCTATTGAGAAAAAAAGCTGGTGAGATGGAAGGTTAGATACTGTCATGCGAGGGACAACTTCAACAACTAGTGATGTTTAGTAAAAAAAAAATGTAGTAGTTACTCCTAAATGCATTGAAAGAGTATTATGCACTTATTCAAGTAGATACACGAATGGTTCTCAAACTGCAGAAAGGCTTAGAATGCAGATTCCTGGGCCCTATTCCCAGAGTCTGGTTGGTTGAATCCAAGATAAAGCCCAGTAGCTGACATTTAAAAAGCATCCCAGGTGCTGATAAAGCCTATGTCTCAAGAAATACTGGTGTGGATCAGTGATCTCCATGGTGGAGTACACACATCCTAGGGAGTATTCTTAACAGGATCACCTGGGACTTCCAGTATATGTCTCATACATTTAAAATGTCTTCTTTAGTATGCTTTATAAGGCCTATATTAGTAACAACTGTTACTAATATGTGTGTGTGTGTGTGTGTGTGTGTATATATATATATATATATAATAGATAAATAAATATAAATATATTGAACAGCCATGATCAAACTTTTTTCTTAATAGGGTGCATGACTTTAGAAGCTAAGATATCCCTTGCTGAGCATGATGGCTTGCACCTACAGTCCCACCTATTTGGGAGGCTGAGGCAGAATGATTGCTTGAGCCCAGGACTTCAAGACCAGCCTGGGCAAACAGCAAGATTCCATCTCAAAAAAGAAAAAAAAAATAGACATTCTAGAGGATAAATTCTTGAAAATACAGTAGAAGAGATTCACACTTTGGGTAGGATGTGGGAAGCAGGAAGGAAAGGATGCTAGTTTTGGAGTCAGAAAGACGTAGATTTGAATTACAGAATTAGTACTTAGTTTTGTAACTCTATGCAAGTTCATTGAACCATTCTGAGCCTGTTTTTCCATCTTTAAAAGAGGCATAATAATACATACATCCCATGATTGTTAAAACAAGCATTCGAAAAGTAATGCAATGCCTGGCAATGTTTCTCCTTCCCTCCCTTTCTTTCTTTTTTTGCTATTGTAAGTGCAACATTTATGATGCCCTTTCCCCAGAAAACCTACATTTTGAAAGATATCATTTACCAACAAAATAGCATTTATAAGTAATAATTCATATTCTCAATTTTTATTAATCCAAGTTGAATAAATTGTTAACTAGAAGATATAATTAGTGTGAGAAAAGATATTACCAAACAGAGGTAAAATAATTTCACATAGAAGCAAAGAAATTTGAGATTTTGAAGGGTTTTCAGATAGCTTTATTAGGACAAATATCAATAGTTAAAATATTTAAATTAGCTTTAAATTTAAAATAAATCTCTATTTTTACCTTTAGGAACCTATCTGCCAGGGACCGTATGTTTCAAGTCACTAAATTGGAAGAGCTAAGGTCCCCTGCAAATCTAATTCATATTCCATAAAAATGTTAGAGTACCATAGAAATGGAACCCATAATGATGTCTTTTAGTTTTTCTTTTTAAATTCAGAGTTTTAAAAATTGAATTTAAAATTTTGAGGTAATTACAAATTCATATGCAGTTGTAAGAAACAGTAGAATGCTTCCATGTACCTTTACCCGGTTCCCTTCAATACATACATATGGAGTTCAAGACCAGCCTAGCCAACATGTTGAAACCCTTGTCTCCACTAAAAATACAAAAATTAGCCAGGGATGGTGGTGGGCACCTGTAATCCCAGCTGCTCAGGAGGCTGAGGCAGAGAATTGCTTGAACCTGAGAGGTGAAGGTTGCAGTGAGCCAAGATGGCACCACTGCACTCCGGCCTGGACAACAGAGTGAGACTCTGTCACCACCACCACCAAAAAAATTGCTGTGTGTATGTGTATATACATATATATGCCTTTATTCTAAGTTGCTTCATATCTTTCTTAGCTGTAGGGATAAATTATAAATATGTAAACAAAAGTAAAAATAAAGACTGTGAAGTCTTTCTGAATCAGCTGTAGAGAACCTATCCACTTCACCGTACACAATGCTATGCTTCTCCATGCCAAACATATTTTCTTTACAAAAACATTTAAAAACACAGTTGGCTAGGGCAACCCAACTGTTCAATAGTAAGAGAACGTTTAAAAACAGTATTTGGTGGATATTTACCATGGTAATAATGAGTAACTGTGAAAAGTATCAAAGCTAGATGAAAAATAAATATGGATGTAATATAAAGAGAAATGGGCAGAACAAACAGGTATGTATGCTGTGATTGTTATACTATAGAGAAATACAAGCCAATAAAAAAACATGGAAAGAAATATATAGAAATGATACATTATTCAGTTACAGTGGTGGTAGTATTAGTCCTTTTCTTTCTCCAATTAAGAAAAATTTCTGAGTATTTTATGGTTTTAAATTCAGATACAATGAAATCTAACTATGTTATTGAATATTTTGCAGTATTTTAATAGTATAGAATAAATTCCCTCTTGTTCAACACTTCTAAGGAAAGTATAAGTCTTGTTCTTTAATGGCTCTATTTTAAAGGGGCTTACACATAATACTATAATAATAATGATGACAACTGACATTCATTGAGAACTTAAAATGTGTCAGGCACTCTCTTAGATACCCTACATGTATTAACCATGCGTTAATCTCACGACCCTACAAGTTTGGCACTATTATATTCCAATTTTACAGATGAGCAAACTGAGGCCCAGAGTAATTATCTACCCTGCCCAGGTCACACAGCTATCAGTGACTGAGCCAGAATTGAAATCCAGGCAGTCAGGCTCCAGCTGCAGTACCACTAACTACAAGGAAGACTATTTCCTAATTCTTTACAGTTCGAAATATGTAAAGAGAAGGATGAGCACATGACTTAGCCTCTCCGGGTCTAAGTTTCCTTATCTGTAAAATGAGGATAATAATGGAATTTACCTTAAAAATTTATTCTGAGGATTAAATGAGCACAATATACGTCAAGTACTTATAACAATGCTAGACACATAGTAGGGGCTTTCTAAGTACCTGCTATTTATTACTTTTAGTTTTCTGGCAGGCTGGATATTTTTAAAATAAAAGAGCAAATATATATGTAAAAATTACTGTATGTTGCAGACAAAATACTTGGTCTTACCTTGCCTAGGAACAACATAAAATCTCCCACTGTGTTGATGGTAGCCACTCGCAAAGCATTCTCCACCAGAATGACAAAGGCATCCTTTGCTGAGGTGCAGAAGTTGGTGCTGTTGATAGCTGTGGCTGTGTATGCATTCTGGACAAAAGCAAAAACAGCATTTTCATCAAAAACCGAACTTCTTTTGTTAAGATATAAACTGAACACAGCTAAAACATAGCTTAAAAATATTTCAGTCAAACATATGGTACCCTTTAATGAGGTGAAGATTGAGACTGAGTACAAGAAAATATAAGACTTAAAACCTCATATGGTAAAAATAACTTTCCATTTGGCTTCATTTTGTTCCTTTAAAAACGCTGTTATTTATTAAAACATACACAGACCTTTCTAACATCCATTAACTTCTTCCCTGTCTTAGTAAATCAAACATAATTTAATCTTTCCTAGATGTCTCAGGGTCGTGACTGTGAACATCAGCGGTGCACTGTAATCATTTCAGTGATGCTTTAAAAGCTGAAGAGGTGGGTGTGGGCATCAGATTGCTGTGCTGTTTTATCTGGAATATCCACTCTCTCCTCCTTGGTGGCTTTCTCCTATGCTCTCACTTCTCACAGCTCTTGTAGTACACAACTCTGACGGCTGGCATTTTATACCCCTCCTCTTCCTGGGAGCAGAACCCTAAATCTTATTTGAGGAAACAGCCTTACCCCATTCCCTGTCTCAGTCCCAGTGAGACTATCACTACCTCGAGCTCTGGGGATGGGTCTTGATTGACATCAGCCAATTAGCATATTCTACCTACTGGCCACAATGATTGGTTCAGAATTGGTGAATAAACCAATCAGAGTCGATGAAAGCAAAAGCGATATTCCCTGGGGCTTCTGGAAAAAAGAGGCTTTCTTTCTCTTCCATAGGTTCTCTGGAAAGGTGTGAGGGTATGAATGGCTATAGCTGTTTGGTTAATATAATGAGAAGAGCTGCTGAAGGTCACAGTGTAAAACTGAGGGTGAGGCCAACACCATGAAATTAGAGTAGGGAGAACCAGGTACTTTGCCTTGTTGACAATTCAGACATTGGGAACTTGCCAGATCTCTAACTTTTCAGTTATAGAAGCTAATAAATTGTTAAGAATCTTAGCTCTTCCCTGCTCCACTTTTGTCTCCCTCTCCCCTTTTCTCTCTCTCTCCCTCGTTCAGGCCAGATTGAGCTGAGCTTTCTGTTCCTTAAAATACTGAGTTCCAGCTGGTACACTTTCATTCAATTATACCTGCTTCTGCTGCCCCATGTGCTCTTTGACCTACTAGTCATAGACTGATTTTTTTTTCCCCATTCTTTTTTATGTTACATTCTAGAACAGCATTGATGTTTTCTGGGAAATGTGAAAAAGCATTATAACACCAAATATGTTTGAGTCTTAGGAAGGAAAAGTGTATGAACTTTGTGACTAAAACTTTCGGTCCTAAGGAATTTTGGGTTTAGCATTGACTTAAATTGACTTAAATCCCGAATGTTGGGATTGCCGGGCAACTGTTGGAGATAAAGGGCTTACTTTACACTGTGCTGTCTATAAAGCTTTAACCACTGAGCCCAGGAGAGACAGTCTACAATTTATGGATCTAATTATAAGCTTGTTAGTTATTAGGAGTCTGTAATGAAGATGAGGTTTGAATTATCAAAAATTTATCCTGCCATTATATGATTAAATTCATAGATTAAAAATGCAGAACATTTCAGAGCCAAAGAGAGTACAGTACTGTACTGAGCAGGTCACTACCTATGGTTCTTAAGCTTTTTCCAGTAATGGGGCAGTAGGAAATAAATGATGGTGCTCTCTAAGAAATATAGTATGATTTTGATATATAGAATTCCATCATAAAAATTGGGGCAGTTTATTATCATCAGAATATATAACTATATGATGTTTACAAGTCTTTTTATTTCGAAAACTAAAATACGGAATATTTTAAAGAACTAAGTGTTTCTGTTAGCATCTTCCTGCTTCTTGCTCCTTTACATTGCCATCTGCCAGTGCTTCTTATCAGACAAACGATAGCAGGTACCACAGAGTTAACTAACTGCAGTGCTCCAGGTTTTTTTTTTTTTATATTCTACAAAAGCTTCTTTTGAAATACTCTGCCAAGTGCCTCAATGAAGTAAAAATAAACTATACTTTTGATCGTGTGTAACATTAACCTTGCTGAAAAACAATAAAGAAGAACTGCCCAGGCTAGTTCTATTCTCAAAGAACACAGATTGGTTTCCAGTTCTCACCAGTTCCCTAAGTACTCACAAAAACACTCAGTTAACAATTTATTCTAGAGCAGGGGCTGTCAACCTACCATCTGCAGGTCGTATCTGATCTGCCAATTCCTTTTGTAAATAAAGTTTTACTGGCACATAGCTGTGCTCATTGTCTATGGCTGCTTTCATGCAACAGTGATGGAATTGTGCAGCCGTGAAAGATCCTGTATGGCCCACAAAGCTAAAAATATTATCTCTGGTCCCTTATAGAAAAAGCTTGCTGTCCTCCTGTCCTATCTAGAGTACTGCCAAGGATTAATATCTACCTCATCTACTGTATGTGGAACCCACCCTCTCATTGGAAGTACAAACCATATGTGCTTATTATAAGTTTTAGTAACTTCCTCCACAATCGCTAATCTTTCAGCATCTTTCACTGTAATTCTTCAGTTAAACAATATAATTGATAAAAGCCTTCAGTGACCTGGGATCTGACTCCTCTGAAGAGAAACACCTTATTTCCCACATTCTAAGATCTCATCAAGAGACTCATGAGCCAGTTATTCATAACAAGTTTTCATGAGAAAATATCCTACCATATTAAATATACATACTGATTATGAGATGCATCCTGATGCTAAAGTTTCATAATGCCTAGAATCAAGGAAATTGGACAATCCATGTAAATCAACTAGGTACTAGCTTATGTCCACTCCCACCCCCAATAAGGAACAACTCACTCTTAACTACAGTGTTGTACCCTTTCCAGTTCACCATGAATTTCCTTGAGACAGAAGCAAGAGAGGACCCACATATCCATTCTCTCTCCTGTGTCATCATCAGACCAGATGATGCGAGGATGCCCAACACTTCTAAACTACACTATAAAAGCGTTTTTATTTCCCTCATTAATTTTTAGAAGCCTCCTTTCATTTGAGAATTATGATTATTCCTCTTTTGCTTCCTTCTTATCACCCTGCCCTGCCCCATTCCATCTGCTTTTAGGGCAGAAGTCTATTTGTTTGTAGATAAAGAGGCAGTGATAATTTCTTTTCTCCACCCCTCTGAGAAATTTTTGTTAAGGGTCAGATGTACTCACAGAAATTTAACCTTTCTAAATTTGGATCTATGAAATTCCTCTGTATTCAATCAAACTGAAAAAAAGTAGATGCCTATTTTGCAAGCTCCTTCACTCACTCCCAAGGTAGGAAGATGGACTGGATACACAAAGGTCAAGATGACCTCTTCAGAAAGAAAAATGTGCTGCAGATCATAGCAAGCCAATGAAAATTCCCTCTTTCTATACTTCCTAGTCTACAAGAATTCATGCTTAAGGTCCTTAGGAATTTTGGAGTCCCTGTGGCTTTCCCTGATAACTGTTCTCTGAGCTTTCTTCAGACTTCTTGGTTGAGATTTTTAGAGTCCACCCACCTTCTTCTCAGACAGCCTTCCTTATCTGGAGCTAAACTGCCCACAGATAGACATCGGTGATTAACATTTAGCCCACGCTCAACATCTGCTTGGGTAGGATACAAACTTGAGACTATTCAACCTCCACGAGCAAGATGAAGGATGACCACCATTGAGGAATCTTTTTAAAAGGATACCTGTTAGCCCACGCCAATTCCTGGTTTACTTCTGTGTGACAGGATATAGTAAAAAAGTGCTGATCATGTGAAACAAAATATGTTAGGGCAGAGGGTCACCATGCATGAAACAGGTCTGTGTGGCCATCTGTCACAGAACACAACTTCATTTTTATATTTTCTTTCCTTTCTTTACTGAAGAACCTAGAAATTTTCTTAAAGTTTAATATATTCACATAATGACTCAACAGGGGCAAGCTAGACAGCAATGCTAAGGGAATAGGGTATGTGCAGTTCTGCGTGGATCCTTATAAATTAAATAAAGGAAAAGGTAATTACAATTATTCCTTTCTTATTTGAGGCAAAGGGGAGAAGGGGAAGGCTATGGTCTGAATGTTTGTGTCTTCTCAAAGTTCGTATGTTGAAACATAGTCAGCAAGGTAATGGTATTAGTAGGTAGGGTCTTAGGGAGGTGATTAGGTCATAAGGGTTCTACTCTCATGAATGGGATTAGTGCCCTTTTTTTTTTTTTTAATACCCCAAAGGGCTGTTTTGTCTCTTCCACTATGTGAGGACACAGCAAGAAAGCGCTGTCTCTGAACCAGGAAACAGGCCCACACAAGACACTGAATTTGCTGGTGCCTTGATCTTGGATTTCCCAGCCTCTAGAACTATCGGAATAGTTCTCATAAACTGTATAACTATGATAAATAAATTTCTGTTGTTTAGAAGTCACATAGTGTATGGTATTTTGTTATAGAAGCCTAAACAGGGAACAAAGTCAAACCCATACTGTAGCCTTCATCCAGTTTTGTTCTAAATTCTTAGATGTTTTCAAGGTCATAAAAATTATAAATGTGTTGCAAATTTTAAGTTCAATAGATCTTTTTCTTTCCTTCCTTCCTTCCTTCTTTCCTTCCTCCCTCCCTCCCTCCCTCCCTCCCTCTCTCTCTCTCTCTCTCTCTCTCTCTCTTTCTCTCTCTCTCTCTCTTCTTTCCTTCTTTTCTTGACAGTCTTGCTCCGTTGCCCAGGCTGGAGTGGAATGCCTCAATCTTGGCTCACTGCCACCTCTGGCTCACTGCAACCTCTGCCTCCCACATTCAAGGGATTCTCCTGCCTCAGCCTCCTGAGAGCTGGGATTACAGGCAAGTGCCACCACACCCAGCTAATTTTTGTATTTTTAGTAGAGATGGAGTTTCACCATGTTGGCCAGGCTGGTCTCAAACTCCTGACCTCAAATGATCCATCCACTTCGGCCTCCCAAAGTGTTGGGATTACAGGCATAAGCCACCACACCCGACATCAATATATTTTCTTTAAAAACATCATTGTCTTAGTTTATAGAATGAATCATTATAACTTGAGATGTCAACATTTTCTATAATAAACCATATTTGTATTTGTTTATGTCACTCAGAAATGTGTATATATTTACATGTATATGAATGTGATATAATAGCAGCAGTGTGATACATTGGAAAGAGCTATGAAAACTTTGTCGAAAACTTCTTCCACCTTTAGGTCTTGTGATCTGTCACAAGATGCCAGTCTCAATTTTCTCATCTATAAAACAGATGAGAAAATAATGCTAGCCTTACAGAGTTGTGTTGGCCACATTTTACATGTGGCATTTCCTGTGAGCCCAGGAGACATGAAGCACTGCAGGTGATCAGTCCCCACACTGCAGCACTTTGTATTCCCAAACAGAACTACTAAGTATGAGTTCAGAATAACTCTCCCTAAGCCTTTGCTCACATGTTTGATTTACTACTGTTTTAATGTTCTGCTTAAACCTCGAACATCATGACTACAAAATGCTGATCCAAAATGAACAAAACCTGTATAAAAAAGACCAACATCTCAGGGTTGTCGGTACTAAATCACTGACTAATGTTTAGCTTGGGATATGCTGAAAACCTTCGATTTTTTAAAACCTTTTATCAGCTATCTTGATATCACATGATTTATTTTCTTCCTCAGTATAACTGCACATCTCCTTTTCAGTATTTTTATAGTTTTATATCATCCTGTTAGTCTTTTTAAAGAGTCCAACTATTCACTAATATAATTAATAATTCATTCAGAAAACACTTAAAGACTACCTATTGTATATTGGGTACTGTGCTAGCTTGTGAGGAGACCAAGAAAAAGAATATCCTTACCTTAAAGGAGCTAGGAGTTTAAGGGAAGTTAACAGATAATTTCGATAAAGTATTGTTAGTATTTGAACATTAAGATATGACCTACCCAGCACCTTGGGAGGCCGAGGCGGGTGGATCACGAGATCAAGAGATCGAGACCATCCTGGTCAACATGGTGAAACCCCATCTCTACTAAAAATACAAAAAATTAGCTGGGCATGGTGGCACGTGCCTGTAATCCCAGCTATTCAGGAGGCTGAGGCAGGAGAATTGCCTGAACCCAGGAGGCGGAGGTTGCGGTGAGCCGAGATCGCGCCATTGCACTCCAGCCTGGGTAACAAGAGCGAAACTCCGCCTCAAAAAACAACAACAAAAAAAAAAAAACAAAAAAAACAAAAACGATATGACCTAGTATTAGAAGCTCAGCAGAGGGGCTGAAGTGAAGAGGGATGGCTTCTGGGAGGTGGTGCTCAGGCAGAATTATTAAGATTAAGTAGGAACTAGTCCAGTGTTGGAAAACTGCAAAAGTAAAAGGTACCTAGGGGATGGTAGTAGGATTGAGACTAGAGATCTGGGCTTAGCATATCTCTCTGAGGATAAGCTACTTAGTAGTGAGTATAAAAATGCAATTATGATAATCTTTAGTGTATCCATCAACTTTCTGATAAAGACAACTTGGCCTGAAACCAATTTTAAAGAACACAAATTTTCAGGTTGTTATGGCCATTACTAATTATATTAAGAATGAGCTTCCGAACACTTGTACATCCATAGGGAATATTATGATCTATAAGAATGTATTTTGCTAATGGAATATCATACCTACTTTTTCATATTACCATAGAACCCAATAAAGCAAAGTCCAGGCATGCTCAATACCATGGCCATAGGACTATCAACCTGTGACTATCCTGGAGTGAATGCAAAGTGCAATGCTAGTCTTCAATCACTTAGCAATAAATGGTGAGAAAGTCAATTTTATCTCTGGCCTATTAGATGAGGGCATTAATGCAATAGAATTGATTTTCAAGGAATGGAAAAGTAACTTAAAAAAATAAAGAAAAGAAGGAAGGAGTGCCCCACAGAGACTCCTAGATCCTCAGACATAGATAGAGGATTAATCCATTTCCCTAAGGCCTGTTATCCTATAAATATCAATTCCCAATTCCTCCATTCAACCTTATAAATAGTACTCCCGGTGATAATATTTCCCAGGCCAATATCATAGTGTTTACCCGTTGAGAAAAAAAAAAAAAAGAATCAGCATAGAGAGCATACTAGTTTGAATGATAGTAGTTAGTTGTAAAAAGGATTAAGTATCACACAGCTTTATGTTGAAGTTTTCAAACAACATATTTAAAAATGAAAAGATACTAATAGGTAGAATAGTCAGATTCTTAGGGAAAAATTTAAAGATGAAGGAATGTGAATTGAGGGATAAGAGATAAATGTTTTTCCTGAAAGACAAACCCTAGTGATGCTTTATGTATTTATTAAAACAAAAACAATAACCTATGTAACAAACCTGTACATGTACCACCTGAACCTAAAATAAAAGTTGGAAAAAATTAAAATAATAATGAGCCTTGGTAAGCACATACATTAATTTAAAAAATAAGAGTATTATTGAAATAGACATACTATTAAAAAGACAATTAAAGATACAATGTACCATACCACAAGAAAAACATCTTTCAATTTAGTTTATTTATCTTGGGAGAAGAAACAATGAACCTATCTTTGAAAGTAAATATTAGATTTATTTTAAAAATATTTTACCTGATTTAAATAATTTAGGCACTTTTCAAGACACCAAAGGCAACAAATGCAAGATTTCAGCACACATCGTGCACAAGCATTTTCCTAGATGGGGGAAAAATTGAAATAATCAAAAAACCAAAGACTTAAGCTGTCATATAGAGGACTTCAAACATTAGAAAAATAAATAAAAAGTTAAAAATCACAATTTATGCTTCAAATCCTCCGTACTTGTCCATTACCTCCTTAAAACATAATGACTGAATTATTTTTAATCAGTTGAATATTTATTTCATCTTTATTGCATAAAAGATACAGTGAAGTTTATAACACCTTCAAGGAGCTTACAATCTAGTAGGAGAAAAAGAATACTAAACACAAAAAAGGTTAGAATCAGAATATAGTATAGATATTAAGTGTTATGAGAGTGGAGAACAAAGAGACACATTGTTTGGGAGATGGGAGGACTCAGGAAAGGTTTCTACAAAGGGGTAGAATTTGAGTTAAACTATGTTGAAGTGCATATTATTCCAACAGTCAAGGATAGGGAAGGAGTTCTAAGGAGAAGAGTATGTGAGTCAACAGAGAGGAAGAGCAGGACAGGACACATTTAGTAATTAGTGATTAGATGAAATTTGCTGGAGCATACAGAGTGCATGACTGGGCGACAAGGGAGAAGGGCTGGATTTCACCTTGTAAAGACTTTGAAGAAAACACAACTTTGTATTTAACATTATTTGGTACTTTACTACATGCAGAACTGAGGTCTGGCATGTGCCCACAGAAGTACAGAAATGCATTTTCCCCTTACCTTTCCTTTGAGCTGACTGTGAATATACATAAGGATCATCCGCGGAATTTTGACTAATGTGATAATGAAAGATCCTTTTGCCACTGTACCAAGGTGGTAACGAATAAGGCGATTCACTGATGCCAAAATAGGTGTAAATGGCAAATTCCTTTTATCCCTATTTAAAAAATGACCAAAAAGACAATTAACACAAAGCCTAGATCAGGATAGAGACACAGGTATAGAGTCCAATGCAGTGAAAAAAAAAAAAAAAATCAGCTCATCATTCTTATATTAGCTTTATGAAAAAATGGCCAAGTGATATATAACAAATATAAATGCTATAGACATGCTATATAAAATTAATGTCATTGTAGTTTTGTGGGGTTCTGATGCTCTAATACTTCAAGTTAAATAAAACTGTACTGTGAAAGCTTTTATTAGTGAATACTTATGGGGTTAATCATATAATTAGAAAACAGAATTTAAAAAGATGTTCAATATAGACTTGGAATCTCATTACACTAGAAAACTTATAAGGCCTAAAGCTTTTATACTTGGCTCCAAAGTTAGCAAAGGGAACTCACACTTGTTCTGATCTAAAACTAAAAAGACTTGTCCTTTGATTGACTTTTATAAAAAGCAAAAGTACATATGGTACCACCATAAGATTTATTTTTCTGCTAAATACAATTTGTGACATCATAATTTTTTGAAACAATTGCAGAAAGTATAAATAAAACAATAATCTCTCATTTGACCACCTCCCAGAATTATCAACTATATACAACACTCTGTTGTATTCATTTCTAATTATTTTGTTAAATAAATGAAACTCCTACAGCCCCAGTCTGATTCCCTTCCCCTCCATCCTGTGGACACATCCCTTAGATGAACTTGAGTTTTCTGATAACAACCAATTCTCACCTAGTAAAATAGTATGTTACCACAGCTCCTGCCACTGTCATCTGCTGACACGCTAGAATAAATTCACTGATCCAAATCAGGCCCACCACATGGTACCACCACATGTACTGCAGAGGCCCAGAAATTTTGAACTCCACAAAGCCTTGTTCATTCTGAACAGCACTGCCTAGGAAAATATCAAGCAAGGAAAGAAGAAGCACATAAAGTACAAACCCAGAAATATGGCAGTTAAATAGACAGCAATATAGGGCCCTATTCCTAGACACAAACCTGATCCTGGTGCTATTTCATAAAGGGACAAAAATAACTATCACTTGAAAAGTTGTGAAATTAAGAATTGTACTATTATGCATTTTGATGTCCTCAAAGGCATTATATAAAGCTTTTACAAGTTGTTCTATTTGATAAAATTCTTCTTACATTATCAGTTATTTAGTTTAGGTGTGAATTTTCAAACACTTCCGTTTTTTTCAAGACCTATTATTTATCCAATCATCATGGTATCTTAGCAAAGTACAGAAATTAATATATTCAATTGCTGAGTGTGTGTACTGAAGGGACAGATAAGTTACATAGGTACATACGAGTTTACTATCCTTATGACACTTTTTGCAATTAGTTTCCCTTAAGCTTACCCTTTGTTATTGAGTATGGCTACCAGAAAGTCTGTCTAACTATGAGCTATATCATCACTTGGAGCTCTAACTAGGGTCAGATCATTTTCAAACTAGAAAATCCCAAGAAAGTAAGTAGATCCTTGGCTATACCTGGGATGTGAAGTAACTCCTGAGTGACACTGCATTCATTGCTTCGTCTTAGGGTAAATCCAAATGTCTAAATCAGTACAGGAATTTACTTCAAATTCATGACCATTTCAGAATTAGAATGTAATTTCAGGCCTTCCCTGATCTAGACTTACATTGCTAGGATGTTCTAAAAAATCACGAATATGAGCTGGGCACAGTGGCTCACACATGTAATCCCAGCACTTCAGGAGACCGAGGTGGATAGATCACATGAGACCAGGAGTTTAAGAGCAGCCTGGGCAACATGGTGAAACCCCATTTCTACTAAAAATACAAAAATTAGGCCGGGTGTGGTGGCTCAAGCCTGTAATCCCAGCACTTTGGGAGGCCGAGGCAGGTGGATCACGAGGTCAAGAGATTGAGGCCATCCTGGTCAACATGGTAAAAACCCATCTCTACTAAAAATACAAAAAATTAGCTGGGCATGGTGGCATGTGCCTGTAATCCCAGCTACTCAGGAGGCTGAGGCAGGAGAATTGCCTGAACCCAGGAGGCGGAGGTTGTGGTGAGCAGAGATCGTGCCATTGCACTCCAGCCTGGGTAACAACAGTGAAACTCCATCTCAAAAACAAAAACAAAACAAAACAAAACAAAAAAACAAAAATTAGCCAGGCATGGTGGTACAAGCCTGCAGTCCCAGCCATTTGGGAGGCTGAGGCAGGAGAATGGCTTGAACCTGGGAGGCGGAGGTTGCAGTGAGCCAAGATCGTGCCACTGCACACCAGTCTGGGCAATAGAGAAAGAGACTCTGTCTCAAAAAAAAAAAAAAAAAAAAATCTTGACTGTGGAGTAGGTTATTGAAGAGCCATACCACTACAAGTTCTGATAGCTATTGGACCTTCATCAACAAATGTCTGAAGAATTACCTCTCTCTGATGTTCTAAAATATTGGAATGCAAACCACACCTGTCACCAAGAGAAAGGAAGCATATCTTCTTACCAGTAGTGCCAAGAAAAAGAAGTGTCATGATCCAGTACACCCAAAACAAGACAAGAGCAAAGAAAGTCCAAAAGGGTTGGAAGACTAGCAGTGGCAAGTGAATGAAGACCTTGCCAGCTACATGGAACAAGGCGATGGTAAGAGCAACACGTTTGCGCATAACCAACATTATCAGGAATAAGATCACCTGTATAGAGAGAATGGTTTCAGTTATTATTATAAATAGTGAAAACATAAAACCTTTCATCCTGAAACCTGGAGGTAGCATTCTTTGCATTTCAGTAATACTTTATCAGTATGTATCATTCTTGCAATATTTATTGTCAATTGTATATTATGGTTACCAAGTGTCCTTTAAAGCAAAACATAAACGGATTTCTCAATTTATTAATACATCCTAGAATTTTTCTCCTTTTCCCTTTGCCACTCATTATGAATCAAAACATATTGTCAGTCAGGATGAGACTCTTAATTTATTTGAACAGATACACCACAAAAACGAGTTTTTTGTTTTTGTTTTTGTTTTTGTTTTTAAGACGGGGTTTCGCCGTTGGTCAGGCTGGTCTTGAACTCCCGACCTCAGGTGATCCGCCCACCTTGGCCTCCAAAGTGCTTGGATTACAGGCGTGAGCCACCGCGCCTGGCCAAAAACGAGGTTTTTATTTGTATCTTCCTTACTGGACCAAGAACTCTTTAAGAGTGGGATCTGTGTCAGATTCACCCTTTGCCTCCTCCCACCACCAATTCCCATCTCCAGCAGCTGGCAAAGCAAATTGTACCTAAAATGAGATTATTTCACTCATATTTTGTTGTAATATCTGTATAACAATAAGTAACAAATATCTTTTGGCACCAATGGTTTTATAGTGGCTTTATTTTTTGTTTCTTATGCTCAATAAAAAGCTTGTGATTGCTCTGAGAAGTAGACTGATTTTTTTTCTTTTTTCAGAAAGAGTACCATGATGGACCAAAGATATACATATAAATTATTTAACCTCATGTTAATTGGTAATTTTATTGCTTAATACCTAAGCAGTGAATCACACACACACACACACACACACACACACACACACATATATTTTTTGGAGACTAGGTCTCACTCTATTGGCCAGGCTGTAATGCAGTGACACAATCATGGCTCAAGTGATCCTCCCACCTCTGCCTCCCAAGTAGCTGAGACCAAAGGTGTACACCATCATGCCCAACTGATTTTTATTTTTTGGAGAGACGGGGTCTCACTCTCTTGCCCAAATTGGTCTAGAACTCCTGGGCTCAAGTGATCCTCCCACTTCAGCTTCCCAAAGTGCTGATATTACAGCCACTGCACCTCACCACACCTATATTTTTCAAATAATGCCATACTGTTAAACAAAAAGTTTGAAAGAAAAATGGGGAAATAATTAGTGAACAAGTAAGTGGAATGATACATTTTTAAATATACTTTCCTGCAGTAAAGGGAACCATTTTTAAAAGTAATTATATTATAACAATAAGAAATATGTTCTTGTAAGCAAATGGTGAAAATTCTAGGTGAAAATCCTCTCTCAAAAAGCAGGTGGTAAGGCCGGGCGCGGTGGCTCAAGCCTGTAATCCCAGCACTTTGGGAGGCCGAGGCCGGTGGATCACAAGGTCGAGAGATCGAGACCATCCTGGTCAACGTGGTGAAACCCCGTCTCTACTAAAAATACAAAAAATTAGCTGGGCATGGTGGCACGTGCCTGTAGTCCCAGCTACTCAGGAGGCTGAGGCAGGAGAATTGCTTGAACCCAGGAGGCGGAGGTTGCGGTGAGCCGAGATCGCGCCATTGCACTCCAGCCTGGGTAACAAGAGCGACACTCTGTCTCAAAAGAAAAAAAAAAAAAAGAGCAGGTGGTAGAAAAAATGTTTCATCAAATAGCACATATCCATGAGGGAAGCCTTCAAGAGACTTTTTAGTGTTTCATAGACTGTGGGACAGAGCTATTATCTACTGGAGATCAGAGTTAGGAATGCAAAAGCTAGAGTTTCTGTTTCATTAATGATCTCCTGCAAATAAAAACGCAAAACAGAGAGACACACTAACGCCTATACTCACTGTGAATACTGTGGCTGAAATGGCATAAATGAGGAGGGCCCGAAGATTGTCTTCAGCTATCTGAAGCTGCTCAGGAATAACAGTTTCTTTGGGATACCTTCTTTGCTTTGCGTACAGCCACCACAGTACACCTGTGCCTCCTGGAGACAAAAAACTCAACTGTTATTGCATGAATTAGCATTAAGAAAATGCGTAACATAAATCCTTAATTTTCTTGACCCTACAGGTTATCATGGGACTAATGCGGTGGCAATACATACTTTGGCTGGGAAGCATGTAGCTATAACTTTTTGCCAGCATAAAGTAAGTGACCATTACTCTATTATCATCCTTCACAGTAAGCACATATAAATCCTTCAGTGTATCAAATAAGCTTCTTTCAGATGTATTTATTATTGACTATGAAGCTAAGAGTGAGCCAGTAGAAACATACCCCTGAGAGGAATTGATCATAAAGAAAGAGCCTCAGCATTTAAGTTGAGGAGGCTGAAGGAAGGAAAATAAGCATCACAGAAAACATCAATGAATCTTGAAGAGTGCAAGGATCTTCTCTGTTGTATTCATCACAGACACCTCTGTGCCTAGCGCTGACACAGAGTCATGAAATTGATTAAATATCTGTATAATGAATAAATGCAAATCAAAATAGTTGCAAAAAAGTTACCACCAAAGGGAGAAGGGAGAAACAAAGTGGAAATCTCTGACAGTGGTGGGTGCTAGGGATGAGCATTTTTGAATCTCCAACACTGATTGAGAGATTCAAAGAACTAGACTGAAGAGGGAAAGAAATCTGCCTCTATATATGAAAGCTGACTTACGTACCTACATTCAACCCATTCAGCAAACATTCTGAATGCTTACAGCACCTATTGTTCTAGCTAGAGATGGAACAGTAAACAAATCCAAGTCCTAACTCTTGCTGCTCATGGAACTTATATAATAATAGGAAAAAAAAAAAAAAAAAAGCCGGGAGCAGTGGCTCATGCCTGTAATCCCAGCACTTTGGGAGGCTGAGGTGGGTGGATCACGAGGTCAAGAGATCGAGACTATCCTGGTCAACACGGTGAAACCCTGTCTCTACTAAAAATACAGAAAATTAGTTGGGCATGCTGGCGTGTGCCTGTAATCCCAGCTACTCAGGAGGCTGAGGCAGGAGAATTGCCTGAACCCAGGAGGTGGAGGTTGCGGTGAGCCGAGATCACGCCATTGCACTCCAGCCTGGGTAACAAGAGCGAAATTCCGTCTCAAAAAAAAAAAAAGAAAAGAAAACAAGGAAGTATATAGTATATTAAGTCTAAGGAAGAAACAGTCTCATGGTAAGAAGGATAAAGAGTGTTTGGTTTGGGAAGCTTTGCAATTTTATATAAGATGGGTAAGCAAGGTCTCGCTGGTATTAATAAGATGAAATCTGAGTAATGGAATCAAAGACAGAGCAATCTATAAAACTATCTAAGGAAAGAGTGTTCCAGGCAAAGCCTTCAAAGAGGCTGAGGTAGAACAATGCCTAGTATGAGGGTCAGAAGACCATTGCGGCTACTGCAATGAGCGATGTGGAAAGTGGTAGAGATGTGGGCGGAGAGGTATCTGGGACCAGACCGCAATTGTAAGGCCTTGTAAGTCACAGAAGGGAAATGTATGATTCCAAGTAGAGATATGTATGTGTGTGACTGATACGATAAATGTCTGGGAGATAAAAAACTGAACTGAAGTTGATATACATCAACATCTGCACTCAAGTTAAGAGTGAATAGGGTCAAAGGGAAATTCCATACCTTAATCGATGGCAAACACTAAGTATAAATTTTCCATCTGTTGAAGAGGAGGAAACAAATCAAAACTACCAGAAATTGGGAAAAACCTTTTAGAGCAAGAGAAATGTTTCCATTTTTAAGTCTTACAGGTATAAGAAAATTGTTTGAAAAAATGTTTATATATTCAGAAAGTGGAAAAAAATATGTTTCTACAAACAAATAAATTATAGGAGAAAAGCTTAAGTTAAAAAAAAAAGAATGAAATTGTAATAATGATGTCAAGGAGGAAGCTATTCACAATAGTCGTGGTAGACATTATTTATTATTAAACATTCAAATTTGTGTTAGGAACTGTGCTAAGTCCTTTATAGATGTGATCTAATTTAATCAACACAATACTATTAATATGTAGAGTTTTAAAGTTTTGTCGAATTCTGAATCTTAATTAAATTTGCCTATATCTTTTGAGGGAATCTTTTTCAATTCTGAAATTTTTTATTTCTGTATTTGATTATTATTTCTGTTCCATTGGTTTTTTTGTCTCCTAAGGTCATTGTTTATTCTTCTCCTATCATCTTCTAAATTATCATTTTACTTTTTTGTCATTTTCCTTTACCTTCGGCAAGACCTCTTCAAATGTATTTCCAAATAACTGATTAGTTTTCCTCACTAGCAGTTCTGAACTACTTTATGGAAGAAGGACCAGTAGTTCCTACTAAAACTAGTCCAGGAAAACTTAAATGTAAATATAATTATGAGAAGTTTTTAAGGCAAAGATAATAAGATTTTTAAAAAGATACAGCAAGTGAAAGTAATATTTTAACTTTAATTATAACCCGAGTATTTAGCAAGGGCAAAAAGTGGGAGGGAGGATAAGAGAGTAGTTATGAAAGGAAGGAAAGTTTATGCTAAATTTAAGGGCGGTAGGGGAGAATTGAACATATATTATTTCTGACTTTAACAATCACAGTAGTCTAAAGAATATTTTCTGAAAACTGTAGAAGTGAAAATGTAATGTATACCATCAAAGCAAGGGTGAAGATAACCAAAGAAAACACAGTTCATGTAGCAAAGACAGAAAACAAAACAAGAAAGAATGAATTTTAGGAAAAGACAGAACAGATGAGAACAGTTAAGACCAAACATAACAGTGAAGATTATAAATGTAGCCGGGCGCGGTGGCTCAAGCCTGTAATCCCAGCACTTTGGGAGGCCGAGGCGGGTGGATCACGAGGTCAAGAGATCGAGACCATCCTGGTCAACATGGTGAAACCCCGTCTCTACTAAAAATACAAAAAATTAGCTGGGCATGGTGGCGCGTGCCTGTAATCCCAGCTACTCAGGAGGCTGAGGCAGGAGAATTGCCTGAACCCAGGAGGCGGAGGTTGCGGTGAGCCGAGATCGCGCCATTGCACTCCAGCCTGGGTAACAAGAGCGAAACTCCGTCTCAAAGAAAAAGAAAAAAAAAAAAAAGATTATAAATGTAATGAGGACAAATTCCATTACTAAAAGATTTCATATTCAGCTGGTAAAATCTAACTATATATGTTCATATACATATGCATTAAAAAAAAAGGTCTGGATTTCAAATGCTAACAGTGATGAAATGAGGGGAGGTGGCAAATATAATTATGAAAAATTTTAAGGCAAAAATTAATACTCTTCCTTGATGATAAAGAATGTGAAAATAAAATTTATTTTCTTCTTTATATTTCTATTTTCTACCAAAGTAATTAAGTACCATGAAAACAAACAAATAAATAGCTTACCAAGTGCACCAAGTATGACCAGAATTGTTAAGATCCACACAAGTACTCTTGATATGTACCTGATTATCACCATCAAAATCATGGATAGAACTGCAGGGAAGATAAATAGAGAACATACAGAATATTATTTGAAAATGCAGGTAAATATAAAGAAAAACCCTCTCAATTGTTATTTTTCCCCCCAGGGAAATAATTGGTTGCTATTGATCACAATTTAGATAAGGAAGGAAACTGGCTGCTGTTGTATTTGACTTTGCTACTTGTACCACTTAAATAGCATCACTCGAAACCAGTCACCTAACTGTGGGTTTATACACTACAGAAAAAAAAAAAACAAACACATGCAAATGCACATGGTGACTCAAAAACAGCACAAGACTGTTGTGGATTCACCACGGGGAAGACATCAGACATACAAACATACATGCCAGCACACAAAGTGTAGAGAATGACATGTCATGTTGGTGACAAGAAAAATTACTACACATAGGCAGCGATCAGTTAAATTTGGTGCTATACTTTATTGAGTAATCTATGTATTTCAGGACCAACTAACTTCTCTGACAGTCAGTCAACAAACTAGATGGCATCTTATCCTTTTCTAGCTGTTTCTCCTCTAGAACTCCAGTGGACAGTCTGATCCTATAGAATAACATCCTGAAGCCTACTATGGCCAAACTTCCTCTGTCTAATTTCTCAACTGAAGTCGGGGGTCCCAGGTAAGGAGACCTTCCTCAAAAAGGAGCAAAGCTGCCTGAGTTACAAAGCCAATTCTGCTACCCTCTACCCAAGCTAAATTCCATGTGCTATAATCTTGAGTAAAAATCTTAAAGAAGAAAGAAAAGATTTAATCCTCGCACTGGAAATACATTTCTGTAATAAAAATTTATAAAATTTTAATTATCTAAAGGCCCATTCCACAAACAAATGAACAAAGATTTTTAAAGTTTATATTACATTCTTAAGCCTCAAAAGAGAATCATTCTGATAAAAAATAGAATTCTAATGGCTTAATATTATTGGCACTATTTTTAATAGGATTTTTAGTTTTTTGGTTAAAGTATTCAACTATTTCAAAAACCAAATATTTTTGATATAAAGCTGGACTAATAGTCAAGGTTTTGGGGGCCACTTGCAAAGCCAAATAAATGGTTGGGATTTGTGTCTAGGTAACATTATTAAGGTACTCACTTTTGCAATAAATGTACAGGAACCAAAAACAGATGGGAGCCTTTCAAATATCACAGAAATAGATTTTCATATGGACAGCATTATTTCAATTGAGTCAAGTACTACCTAAGCAAAAAGAAAATACTCTCTAATGACAGGAAAGACGGAAATACAGCTTGTATCTTCTTAATGGTTATAATTGTTAACAGGCATAAATACTGTTTACTTATATCATGAAATAGCTCTTGGTTCCTACCACAGTTTACTTCTCCCAACTATAGAGGCCTATAAATAGTTCTAGATAAGGCTACATATAGTTCTAGAATAATATAGGGAGTTTTAACCTTGAAAATAAAATTTGTATTTATTATCTATTTATTGACTAGAAAACTCAGTGGCTAACAGGTGGAGATTTCCTAATTTTTCCAGCAATACATTGATACTATGCACTGCAGCAATAAAAGAAAAGTGCAAACTTCAAAAGTAATCTATCAGAAATCTAAGTTCTTAGATGGGAATACGTAAGAGAATATGTAGCCTCCTGTATAAGTCAATATACCATTTAGGAATCATAACTAAAAACAGAGGATTGTTGATTCATTAAAAGAAGCCTCCTGCTATCATATTAAAGTAGCTATAGACATAATAACCAATGTTTGGGAAAACACCAGTTTTCTCCAATGAAAGAAAAAAAGGGAATGAGTTTCAGATATATATACATACTTATATGTACATATTCTTAACTATATAATCTGAAACAATGACTTTGGCTATGGGAAGTTAAACATTTTACAAGTATCCCCAGTTGTATTCATATTTTGGCTAAAAGACAAAACAGTCTTCTACTGCAATACTATGCAATAGCTAATAATGAGAAAAACAATTACCTAGTGATAACAAGCAAAGTCCCAATATAATTTCTTTGTTGGTCATTACTCCACTAATCAGCCTGTGTAAGACACTATTGTCACTGACAAAGGTGATCAGGGCCTCTGCAAACTTGGCATAGCAGGAAATGTTCACAGGAGCACAGCGATGGAAGAATGGAATAGGTGCACTGGTGACACAAGAAAAAAAAAATCAGAAAAAAAATTACTCCTACTTAATATAAATGCCACATCAAACACACAAATGAAAGGTGAATATGGCTGCAATACATTCCACCCTCCACACATCATTATGGGAGCTAAGAGCTGTGTGCTTAATGCTATGAGGATGACTGTCATGGGTAGTGATGCAAATCTTACCACAAGCCTTATCAAAGAGGGTGGAGTGCATGTTCCAACAGAAGACATTACCCTCCCCTTCTGAAAAGAAATGCACACACACACACACACACACATACATACACAGAACTACCAAAAGCAAAACCAAACACTTAAAACTCCTTAGCCTGCACATCTACCAATCAAGGGGCAGATGACAAAGCTTACAAACACATACTTTATTGAACTGAAAATGAATTTTTGCCATAAGCGATTTAAAAATAAAAAGCACATGCTTTTACTTGAAATGTGCCACCATTAATAGAATGTTTCCTCTAACAAAACAGCATACAAAATCTCAGATTAATAAAGGTGTTTACGGCATAAGCTTAATACCTCTCATAGAAACAAAATCATGCTGAGACATCAACAAACAGCATAATAGGCAGCTATTTAAAACAGTAACCATGAGTACTAATATATGGAAATGTTTATAATGTAATAATAGAAGAGGAAAAAAGTGTATCTAATGTGATATCTCTACATAAAAGATCACACATAATCCTGAGAACAGAAAATATTTAAAAAGTGAAAAATACCAGAATTGTTAGGGTCACAGAATTCTGGACTATTTTCTTTTTATCAGTTACTATTAATTCAAGATTATCTGTGTCTAAAAAGATGCAAAATAACCAATTACTTAGCCATTTATATTAGGCTTATATGGACTGAAGCTTTTACTTGTGAAAGATTACAGCTATATGTGAACTGTGACATTAGTCTGGTTTGTTACAACATTGTTCAACTTCTGAGAGATTTTAAACAAAGAACTATGAATATGCCTTTGGTTGTGATTTACTTGGATTCCAAGAGAACCATATGCAAGTCCATGCATACACACTTATGTGTGCATTATGTTAAAATTTAGCCATCGCTAACATGTATCCCACATTTCCAGAACTTTTTTTAATGGTATCCATGAAAATATGTTCATAGAACTTTAAGTCGCAGCTACAACATTTTTGACTGGAATGATATAAATGTGTTCTCATTCTTGGTTGGCACTGTATTTTGGTCCAACGAGTGAATAAAATTACATGGTTGGGCACTAAAAGCTTTCTAAGCTGAGCAAAGCAACTTTGTATGACCTGAAGCAAAACGCTTCCTTGAAAAATAATGTGTCTTTTCAAATAAGAGTATAAGCACACTATGTATCAGTTTCCCTTAAATGTTAGTAAATGAGCACCATTAGTGGTAAGAATAAGTAACATTTTCTGTGCTGTCATATTTGGTGGAACATTAAAATAATATAATTTTAAAGATCCAGCCTTGCCTTAGTCTTGCTTTAGTAAATATATCCAAAAATGATGACATAATATGACTTTAATATTCATTTTTAAAAATTGCCTCTTGTATCCCTGTGCATTTGTGTAAACCTCCAAAATGGTATTAGTGAAAGTTAATGCCAAAGGTTTGATACTGTATCAGAAAGTGCAGGAAGCCAGGGCATTCTAACAAATGCTTGAATTATAGGTATTCAGGTCATTGCTTTTTAACCAAAGAGTGTTTTGCTAATGATAGAAAAAAATATTAAATTATGGAATACCTTTAAATGAAGTAGATTTAGTTAAAAATATGAGAATCAAAAAGACTAACTCTAAATTTTTTTTGGGGGGGAGACAGAGTCTTGCTCTGTCACCTAGGCTGGAGTGCAGTGGCACGATCTTGGCTCGTTGTAACACTATAAACTTCACCTCCCAGGTTCAAGCGATCCTCCTGCCTCAGCCTCCCAAGTAGCTGGGACTACAGGTGCATGCCACCATGCCTGGCTAATTTTTTGTATTTTTAGTAGAGATGGGGTTTCACCGTGTTAGCCAGGATAGTCTTTGTCTCCCGGCCTTGAGAACTGCCTGCTTTGGCCTCCCAAAGTGCTGGGATTCCAGGCGTGAGCCACTGCACCCAGCCTTGAGCCACTGCACCCAGGCTTAACACTAAATTTCTAAGTCAATGGAAGCTGATTTGTGACAGAAACCTTTAAGCCGACAACTTTGTCATGATGAAATTTCTGATGTTGTCTAGATGCTATCTCTGCAAGTTAATGTCTCTGCCTAAGGACTCTTCTAACCACATTTTTTTTTTAAATTGCATTTTAGGTTTGGGGGTACATGTGAAGAACATGCAAGATTGTTGCATAGGTACACATATGGCAGTGTGGTTTGCTGCCTTCCTTCCCCTCACCTGTATCTGTCATTTCTCCCCATGCTATCTCTTCCCACCTCCCCACTTCCCCGTCCCTCCCCCATTTCCCCCCAACGGACCCCAGCGTGTAGTGCTCCCCTCTCTGTGTCCATGTGTTCTCATTGTTCTAACCACATTTTTAAACTAAAGCCTGGTTCTCTAACCTTCAAAACTAAAATCCTCTCTGTTTCATGACTATCTATATCTCCATCCTCTTTATTTATTAGCCTATCATCTCTGATTTAGTCTCTGTTTAACTCACTTGTCTCCAACCTTGAACATAAAATATATCCACTTAAGGATACTAATGTCTTTTTCTTGTTTTCAGTATCCACTATTTTTCTCAGCCCGGCTTTCCTGTTTTCTTTTTGCTGCCAGGTAACTACAAAATAGCCCCAATTCTTCTAACCTTGCACCCTGCATGTAACTCCATTTCTCTCTTACTTTCTCCATTGGAGTAAGTACTCTGCAAGTCTCTTCAGATTATCATCATCATCCAAGAGGGCACTCATAAATCGACGATTCAAAATTATATATAGGAACAGATACCCAATATGTTCAGTGTTTTTCTTCTTTTCCAATTTAGGATGAGGAGAGATGATTTTAAAAGAGAATAACTATAACTCTCAAAATAAAAACCCTTCATTTTTATTTAGGAGGAAATACTGGGTAATATCTGCTCTGAACTTATCCTTTCAAACATGTTTACACTGTTTATTAACACTTGTTCAATTGGAAAGAGTACTTTTATAAGTATCCTTCAAAGAACTGGAGCAAAATAACAACAGTCCTTTACACCAAAATTCAATCTATGTCAGTTAAAAAAACAAACAACAACCTGATGCTCTAAATTTAAAGGTATAAAATTAGCACAAGCTGATTGTCTAGCTCATAGTCAAAATCTGTTGCTAATGGTAAGGAATAACAAAAACAGAAGGCAAACGTAATAGGAAATAATATATAGGCATATTATTCAAAAGTAAAATAAAATAAATACTTATCTTTAAAGTAAAAAGCATGAGATTTGCTTGTTTGAAATCCTAACAAACTAGATTTCCTTATTTGTCATTCTTCTTCTCAACTTTTCCCCAAATAATAACAACTCTGCCGGCCACAGGGTTTCGATATTTGAATTGTTTTCTTATTAAAAAAAAAAAAAGTGCTCGCTTCAGCAGCACATATACTAAAATTGGAATGATACAGAGAAGATTAGCATGGCCCCTGCGCAAGGATGACACACAAATTCGTGAAGCATTTCATATTTTTAAATCAAATTTAAAAAAAAACCTAAGTAATAATTGTGTTATTGAAATGGTTTGTTTTATATTTTAGCATTTAAATCCCACATGATTTAATGAATTTAGGTGGTGTTGAACTCACTGATTTCATATGCCTCTGAGAAAATAATATTTCTTAGGAGCCAGATAGAAATCATTTCTACTTTAGTATCTTACCTAAAAGACACATTTTGTGCTTCTTAATTAAAAGGACAAGCAGAAGGTATTCTATATACATTAAGTTTTTCTACCTTTCAAAGCCCACCAAATATTGAATCTTGAAGATGTTAACATAGTCACACTAGGAAGTGATGTTGTTTCACTTGCTGAAGCAGTTAACAAGAACAAAATGAATTTACAATGAGCCTTTAAAAAAGTTTTACATTAGTTCCTCATATGAAAATTATATCTTACCTTGGCAAACATATTGTACATTTACCTTTAAGTTCAGATCATCACAGTTAATAAGCTCCTTAAAGTATGATAACAAACAATGCCTAATACCACTTGTCCATTTGCCTTCACAAGAAGGCAGGAGTCTGTATCTCATATCATTACTTTAGATCCTCAGGTTATAAATAAATAATTACATATGATTTCTAGCCAAAAGTTTTATTTCAGAAAGTATAACAATAAAGTATTCCGGCAATATCTCTATAGTACACTAAAGGCAGGAAATACGAGACTAAATATGGAGTGGTGTTTCTTTTATCTCTTCTTTCACCCCTTTTAATACATTTTTAAATTATTTATTTATTTACTTTTTATAGAGAGATAGGGTCTTGCTATGTTGCTCAGGCTGGTTTTGAACTCCCAGGCTCAAGCGATCCTCCTGCCTTAGTCTCCCACAGTGTTGGGATTACGGGCATGAGTCACTGTGTTCAGCCTTCTTTCACTCCCATACTCTTTGCTGTTGTTGAGCACTGACTATGGTATAGACTACAACATCCTGGATTCAAATTCCAATTTGTAACAATTAGTTGTATGGTTTTAGATAACTTAACTGTAACCTCTCTCATCTTCTATTTCCTCATCTACAAATTGGGGGCAGTATCTTGATAGGTTTTTGTGAAGGTTAAATGAGGTAACGTATATGAGCGATACTGTGGGATAGCTGGCACATAGCAGATGATTTGTAATAATTTATTCTTGAATCCTCCACTGAAAAACTGTAACAGATAACATTTTTTTCTTGGTTATTAATTTTTTTCTTTCTTTTTTTTTTTCAGACAGAGTCTTGCTCTGTTGCCCAGGCTAAAGTGCAGTGGTGCAATTTTGACTCACCGCAATTCCACCTCCCAGGTTCAAGCAATTCTCGAGTCTTAGCCTCCTAAGTAGCTGGGATTACAGGCATGCACCCCATGCCCAGCTAATTTTTCTGTTTTTGGTAGAGATGGGGTTTCGTCATGTTGGCCAGGTTGGTCTCGAACTCCTGGCCTCGAGCAATTCACCCCCCTCAGCCTCCCAAAGTGCCGGAATTACAGGCATAAGCCAACACACCCAGCCTTTGGTTATTAATTTCTCATCTTTACATCATTGTATCATTAATTTTCCAGAACCTAGTAACTTTTCTGGCACCCAGAGGTACCTAAATACATGATGAATAAAGTGAATTTATGTAATCTGCTTCTACTATTGCTATTTTACCTGGCTATTTCTGAAAGCATTGTAAACATGCAGGTTAGTTATTCCCTATCTTGCCACCATGGTTGACACTTCACCAATAGAGAGTTACGAATCTGGATAAAATACAACCCTTTCTAGGCATTTATTTTTAAAATTCAAAAGCTTTTAGGAATGGTAATCATCTGGTTATTATGTGTCACTAATACTTTAGTGAAAATTAGTTTACAATTGCTCTTCTCTAAAACAGGTGCTGCTTTTAGCTATAAAAGATCCCTGAATACCCAGGAAGGATGGGCCAAAGGAAGAGTTTCTAGAAGTTTAGAGAAAGACCTCTTAAGTCAAGTGCCAGGCACAGTAATGGATGTTAAATGTATATTATCTGGTTTAATTCTTACAATTCCTTGAGGGGAGTATGACTATTCCCATTTCACACATGAGAAAACTTGCTTTACAGGGAGGTTAAGAGACTTGCTCAAGCTGACAAATAGGAATTACATGGAATTCACCCCAGACTTATCTCAAAGTTCACGTTCTTCTGTCCAATAGTATGCTCCTAGAACACCAAAAGAGATGTCAAAGACGCTGAGGGGTGCATGCCTGCCCCACAGTTTTACCAGGTGCTGGTCTTTGGCCATTTAAAAAAGTCACCAAAAATGTAGTCCCTACTAGACTATGAGTTTAAGGACAGAGACTAGGTCTTACTCATGTTTGGAGACTTGGTATCTAATACAAAGGTGTGTGGAATGGGGCAATGCCCAGGGTCTTTTTATTAAAACAAATTTATTCTTATTCTTGGATCCTTTCAGTTTGTTTTCTTAATGCTAAATAGCTCTGGCATTTACAAGATTTGCCTTCTTTTTATCAACTGCTCTTCTCTCCTACTTTCCAATTGGCTTAATTCAGACAAAAGTGATAACATACTTAGACTGTGATGTACTAAAAAAAGTAAAACATAAGGATCTTTAAACGCAGCATAAACACAGCATGCATTCAGTTTTCAGATGGTATAGGTTCAGCACTGCATTTTAGATTAGTGAGATATCAGATGATGATCTTGTTAGAAGCCATTTCTGTCCATCTCTAAAATCTTCTCCCTTAATACTATGTTCTGTCTTCCAGTGAATACCCCTAGGACATTGTGAGATGCATGTGTGCACCAAAAACTGGAAAATCCAAGATAACCAGGAACAGTCCTCAACATGGTAGCTTCAGAGGTCAGAGGCAGGGAAGGAGGTGCAGGATAAGCTGAGCTGCCCCACCTGACATCCAATCTCCATTAAAGGGGAGCAGAGGCCTCCCTCTCACACCAGGCTTTCTGGCTATCCTGTCATAATATGTTTTAATCTTGAAAGCATGATTCTACACTCAAAGTAGATATTTAAAACAGACTTTATCACTTGGGTAGATAAGGGTACAGAGCTTTTCTCATTTTTATATGGATAAATTTTCTCCTAAGACTATTCAAAGGATCTCCTTTTCTTCACTGCCACAGCCTCCCTAATATTCTCAATTTTTATGAATGCAATCTCCTTACCTGTTGGTTTAAGGCCATAATTTGCAGGTCTTTCTTACTATATTTTAAAATAGTCCCTTTTATTTTTATGTCTACAGGCGTTAAATTTTGATTTTCAATAGCAACTTCACAAGATTAATGAGCTAAAAATATATTTAACTGATGTATTTTTTCTACTTTCAACAGAAAATTTCAAATTCAAGCCAATAAACCCCAAGTTACAGCCTTAAGTAATCCAAAAGAAAGTACACATGAGTCCCAAAATTTTTTATACAACAGCTTCTATAATATATTGATACAATAAAAGTGGCCTCAAGTCAATTTTCCTGAAGAAGTTGACTCATGTTACACATAGTTGGCAATCTACACTAAGGTGGTGATCTGAGCAACACTCCAAAGTGTGTGGGGGTGTGTGTGCACACGAGCACATATACAAAAATATACACATCCACATATACATATACCTACCTAATTCTGAGGATATATTCTACAATGTTTCATAATTCATTTCCTTTCAAAAATCTATTTATAATGTTAAGTGTTGCTTTACTTATAACTACTTTGAGATCCTTCCAAAGAACATTTCTTGATTCATCTTTGCATCTATTACGCACAGTAGGTACTTAATAATAAATGTTTGTTGAATAAGACCTTGGATAAGATACAGCAAACAACCTAATACAGAGAATGTTACCTAAAAAATATAACCTGAAAGAAACTATGGGGAATAATCACTGGCATATGTTCTAAATTTATGAAGTAAATGAACAATCCCAGTAAATATTACTGGAATCAATTCAAAAATTCTTTGGAGATTATGAAAGTTGGTTTCTGACTTTGTTGCAGATTTTACAGCAATTCAGTGGTTTTGTGTACTTAAAAGTTATGGCATGAAAATAAAAACAAAAAAAGCAAGCCCCTAAAAGAAATTTAAAATAACTCAGAACAAGAAAAGTTGGTTGTCTATGTGTTGTTTTCAAATATGAAATAAATAATGTCATTTCTATTGCTACTTTAAAATTTTTGTTTAAAAGTATTGGACCTCGCCAACAGGTATCATCAAATGACTATTTGCTCAGAATAACATACATTGTTTAAAATTTACCTACAAAAACAATAGTCACAGGTTAATAACTTTGCAATAAAATTTACCTCGCTGGAACTGGTAGTTTTGGGCAGAGAACAGAAGATTTTGAAGATGTAGTGTATTCAGAAGGCTTTAGGTTGTAGCTACATAGTGCTGAACCTGTTAAAAGAAAAATTATATGTCAGCTGGCCCAACAGTCTGAAAAAATTCTCTTACAGATTCATTTTAATTTTGTATTATTCAACATATGCAAATTTCCAAACATCATAGAATTCATAAAAATCTGATTTGATCTGTATTATCAGTCTTCAGTCATTTAAAACTGATTCTTCTCTAAAATTACTATCAATGTAATTCATGTACAGATTTTAATCAATATTAAAGGTAACAAGTACTAGAACTACCTTTATTGAGTGTCAGGTTCTCGGCAAGATGACATTTATATATTATAAAATTTACTATAATTCTGTAAGGCAGGTTTTATTAGGCCTACTTTAGAGAGAAGGAAATAGAGGCTAAGAGATAAGATAAATAACTTGCCTAAGAACACAGAGCTAGTAAGAATAGAGCTGGGATTAAACAGCACATCTCTGACTATAAAGCCTGTGCTCAACTACGCATTATGCCTGTCTTTCCTATGCTTTCCATTACTAAATGTTTATAATTACTGCATATAACACATGTAAATTCAGATAATACATGAGCAGAAAAAAAAAGCAGGAAAGCAGGAAAACTGTAAGGGTAGCAGCAATCAATTCTAACTATAAATAAACTGAACAAATTGATAAAACTGATAAATTGATAAATGTGATTCCTAGTTTTCGGAGTTTAAGATAGCTTACATTCAACTTTAGATTGGTTATGCAAAAAAAAACATTAATTTTTCTCATTATATGGCCAACACATATCTAATATATGTAAAATGTATATAATGTAAAATTTATGTACTACATTTGTATATTATATAATTTAGTATTACTCTATAAAGCTGGTATATACATTTTCTTAAAATAGAAAATCGAGATGAATATAGTCCACTAAATCCTATATAAGTCTTATTTTATTGACCTGCTAATTTTAAAATACAGCAGAATACTCGAAGGTTCATTGTATAATATATTGTTAAGTGAGGAGACCTAGGCTCCAGTTCTAATTTTGCTGCATTTTATCACATAAACTGTTTATATTTGATTAACTGATATTATTACTAGATTACTAATTTGGTCAAATACTTTATTCTTAAGTAAACGGAATAGCTTTGCATTTGTATTATGATAATGAACTTTTATATTATATCACCATGGAAAAAGCTTAAAATATAATGTGAACAGCAGACTGCAACACTGCATTAATTATGGAAAAGGCATGTAAGCATATGAGAAGGAACTGTAAGGGAATATAGAAAAAAGATTGATTTAATGGTACAACAAAATCGGGAGCATATTTGTTTCATTTATATCTTGTCCTATCAATCAAAATAATTTTTAGAAAGGCAACCATTAACTGAGGAATGCTGCCCAAAAGCAGCCAAAAACCTAACTGTTTAAATATGTGAGCCTTAATAGCATACCAAAATAAGTACGTGTAGCATATATTTTATAAAAAGATAGTCCCACTAATCTGACAATGCGAAATATTTTTAAAGAGATAATTACAAGTTACAGGGCAGCTGTTCAAGCTTTTTAAGGTTAAGATAGCCTCAGTAAGAAACTAAGTTTTAAAAATTGTGCTTGACTATTCTTTTCCATTTTCACAATCTATTTTTTTAAAAAAAGCTAAGCATGAATATTAAATATTTAACTCTTCTAAAAGTAATGTCTTTCATGCTTGAATATAATGCTACTAGATTACATTTATAGCAATTTTGCAGAAAACATGACAACAATGGCAAGCAAACATTTTAGATTAATCCTGAAATAGCTAGGCATCCTAGAACAGAATTGCTTATGAAAAATAGCAACTGTGGCAGTAAGTGCAGAGCACCCAATGTGATCATCAACTTCCTGATCTGAACTGTCAACTTATTTCTTTCAGAGTCCAAGATGAAATTGACTTGGACAAAATAAAAGGCCCTAACTAAAGCACTTTGTGTCAGTGTTGTCAAACCCACAGCTTCATCTGAATTCAGTTAGCATAATCTCTATCCCCACCCTTTCTTCATTTAAAAAAGGAGGTCAGCAGGTGCAACGGAGTTCAATTTTATAAATACTTTCCCAGGATAATACTCAATAAAAGGAAAATAGCCTTATCTCTGATGGTGTTCTGGGACATAGGCCAGTACTAAATAGATCCTGTACTAAACAGATTAAACGAAAAAGATCTTTACAATGTGTTAGTAGTAATAATAATAAGAAATCTTATACTGCTTCCTGCTCAAAGGGTTGATGAACAGAGAAGCCTCAATGAGGAACATTAAAACAGTGCAGTAATGGCAAAGATTTTACAATTGTATTTCTTTCACGTTCATTAGCTAAGGCATTTTCAGTGAACATTTTGGAAGGTAGAATCTGTTTTATTTTTGCAGTGAAAGTATAAATAATACTTAGCACACAAAGTTTGGATATAACCAGTAAGACAAAGTTTTCCTTCTAATGCAAAAGCAGGTAAAAATTATACATGAGTAATGAAAAGGAGAAAACCAAGAACAAAAGCTTATCTAAAGCACACCAGAGGCAATCCGTGCAACTCAGCCAATGTTATTCAGACTATCAAAATGAGTGAGCTTAGGAACCCTAACTTTAGTGTAAAAACATTCATCATGGTAAATGGTTGCTATGGCCCCCAGAATGTTTAACTACTACAATTTTTCAAACGCTGTATAATAGCCAATTATTTACTCTTTATTTATTATTCTTTAGCTCAGTATCAGTTATATCAACTCCCCTAAGAGGTACATTTCCATCACTAACTCCAAATATTACAGATGAAAAATAAAAAAAGTAATACTTCCAAGGCCTTAAATGCAATCAGTGGCATATTTAGAAGTGGAATTCTTTGTCCCTAAGCTACCATGCTTCCTTTGTGCCATTCCTAAGACTCATAATTGGGCAAGTATTTAATAAACTCCTAGGCAAAATATATATATATGTTCTACAGATACCCCAAAAAGAACATCTCTGGAGAAAAATTAGTTCCAGCATGTACTTTTCTGCCTGTATATTTTCCGTCCTGGTTAATGGTTCTATCATCTGTGAAACAGTCATCCTACATCTTTTTTATTTACTGTCTTCCTATACCATTCAAGAGATGCCGCATCCTGAGGATTAGACCTTCCTATGTTACCTCAGACTTTCATGATCTCCTACTGAGTCAGTTAAAATGCTCTTTTAAAGTGTTTCTCATCTCCATCCTGCATATAACCATCAGAATGGTCTTTGTAAAATGCAAATTAGTCATACTATACCCCTCTCCTTAGGATGAAGTCCAAACACCCTGGAATCAAGATCCTTCTAAAGCAGGTTTCTACCTAAAACTCCAGACTCATCTCAACATAATAAACTACTTGAAATCAATGCTTGCTGTTTAACAAGCTTCCAGGCTTCTACACATGCTGTTCCCTCTGCTTGCTCCATCCTTTCCCAGCTAGCACCTGAGTGTTAACATCTGAGCAGAATTTCTACACATTATTCAAACTTCATCTCTTCTGTCAAGCCTTCTCTGACCCACCCAACAAAGCTGTTTACTACTTAGCTCTATGATAAAACATGGAATATGCTTTTGTAATTTTTTGTTTATATATTATCCCTGTTTTTGTAATGCAAACCCTTTGAGAACTTGAACCTTATGCCTTTGGAATGTCTGGAACCTATATTTCCTGGTACACAGATGTCATCAAAAAACCTTCTGTTGAATAAAACAGATATCCTGAGTGGGGAAAAGATAAAATAATTATTTTGAATCTATTATGTTTTGTGTTATATACAATGTTCAGATGCTTTTCACCATTTGCTACAAAGTATACTATATAAAACAAGTTCCTCAATCTTGCTATGATGACATTTTGTGTTGGACAATTCTTGGTTGTAGGGGCTTGTCTTGTGTGCACTGCAAGATATTTAGCAACATCCCTGGCTTCTGTCCACTAGATTCCAGTAGTCTCTCCCTAAGCTTTCACCACAGCCAAAAATTTCTCCAGACATTGCCAATTATCTTTGGGGAGTCAAAAGCACTCTTAGTTGTGAATCAAGCACATTATTTGAAATAAAGATACAAAACCAAGGGTTGCTATGTTGAAGGCTAATTTTTCTTGCTTTAAAATTTTGTTTAATTTACTACCACAATATTTGTATGATAGATTAAAGAAGAAATATCCTTTAAAACATGATTTGGAAATTTGAAATTAATAGAAGAGAGAGTCTTTCAATGCAGAACAGTTTTTATTATGAAAGATTTCCATTGCCTTGTGATGTGTAATGAATTTAACCTCCTTTTCTGTAATTAGGAAACCACTATTTATATGCTGAGAGAATGGAAGATAATTTTCCAATTTTAATTCCTAGTAACCCATGAAAAATATGGACATACTTGCAACTCCCAAGAAGCATCCACCTACAGAAATTATCCACATAAGAATGTGGCATCATCTGTCAACCACTGTTGGCACATACTAGGCATACATAATAAATATTTGCTGAGTGAATTAATTTTGAACATCCATGTACAAGACTTCTACTAGATGTTGTGGAGGATAAGGAGAATTCTGACTCAACTATACTGCAAACTCCTTACATGTGGGCACTGTACTTTGTATCTGTGATGCATACTTAATGGGTACCAAGTATTTGTTGAATGAAAGAATTAGTTTAAACTGCATTATCAAATGTAAGAATTTTCCTTCTTTTTAAAAACCAAGCATCTTTGCTGATATCTGACTTGGAGGCAATTCAGTTGCTAGAGTTGATCATTTCATTCATTTATAAATGATATCAAGTCAAATCTTTTGACTTACTGTGCCAAAAAGAATACATAATTAATCTAGAGTTTAAATTTTATTGATACTGACTGGTAAGAAAGAGGATGATATGCTGATCATCTATTGATACTGTCTCTAACAACCAGATAACAATAATCAAAAGATTTATTAGTATTCACAACTAGCATTATCTGAATGGACCACACAATCAGTTAAAGTTTTTAATGGCTAAACAATAATCATTAAGAAAACACCAAGCTAGACCAGGCATGGTGGCTCATGCCTGTAATCCCAGCACTTTGGGAGGCTGAGGAAGGCAGATCATGAAGTCAGGTGATTGAGACCATCCTGGCTAACACGGTGAAATCCTGTCTCTACTAAAAATACAAAAAAATAGCCAGGTGTGGTGGTGTGCACCTGTAGTCCCAGCTACTCAGGAGGCTGAGGCAGGAGAATCACTTGAACCTGGGAGGCAGAGGTTGCAATGAGTCAAGACGGTGCCACTGCGCTCTAGCCTGGGCAACAGAACAAGACTCCAATTTAAAAAAAAAAAAAAAAAAAGTTGCGAGACTCCATCTAAAAAAAAAAAAAAAAAAAAAGAAAATACCAAGCTTATGGCTCTACTCAAAATGTAAACACTGTCTCAAGGGCAGGTTATAAAGCTCTCAAATATTTTTTCAAAATATAGTACATTGAAGAAGCACTCTTAAATGGGAGTGCTTTTTCTACATACCTTAAACAGGAGGCAAACAAAGGGAAAATAAGATTTCTGACAGAGTTTACTACTGTGTTAGGAAAGATAAAACAGGTATTATAAATTAGTTTGATAAGAATAATGGAAAAGGTAATAAAAATTTCATGTGAACGATTAGGACTGAAAACCTGTAGTCAGCCCCTAAATGACTCGCACGTTATGTTCATTTCTATTTCTTTATTTTATTTTTTATTTTTTTTAGAGACAGTGATATTGCTATGTTGCCCAGGCTGGCCTTGAACCCCTCAGCTCAACTGCTCCTTCGGCCTTAGCCCCTTAGTAGCTGGGAATACAGACATGTATCACTACTCTAGGGAAATTGTACTCATTTGTAAGTTGCCTAGAATTTAGATAGCAAGTACAAAAAATAAAAATAATATGCAAAGCATCTGATACAGTCCATGGCATACAATAGGTACCAATAAATGGTATGTTGAAACAAAACCTGGGGCTTAGGTCTGATGTTTCTATTCCGATTCAGTTGCCCATGCTGAACAGTGGGGACAGGGGAGTGAAGTGAAGGGTGGTTTATGGACCAGAGATGCTGGGCCAGAATTAGAGAAGAGAGAAAGCAGAAGAAATGTCTGAGCAGGCACTGTCTTCCCCTTCCCTTCACCACCTGTGTTGGTATGGCTGGGTTGAGATGAAAATCTCACATAAAGCTGAAAATCGCACATTCTCTGCCACTACAATGTACATAGTCCCCCTGATCCATGGAAATACATTTCAAGACCCCCCTGATGGATGCCCAAAACTGTGGGTAGTACCAAACCCTCTATATACTATGTCTTTTCAATCTGATAACTGACAGGGCGACTAAGAGATTAACTGGTGGGTAGAATACACAGTGTGGATATGCTGGACAAAGGGATGACTCATGTCTGGGTGGGATGGGACAGGTCTGTGCAAGATTTCATCATGCTACTCAACAAAGTGCAAAATGTAAAACTTATGAATTGTTTATTTTAAAATTTTTCCATTAAGTGTTTTCAGACTGCAATTGACCAGGGGTAACTAAAATCGAACAGTAAAACTGTGGATAAGGGAGAACTATTTTATGTGTTATCTGAGCTCTTAAAAATAATGATAATAAGGAGCAAAGTAGCCTGTTCATCAGAAACTGAAGAGAAGGAAAGTAAAAGTAAGATGGAATTCATGCCCTGCTGAAAATAAGAACTCAGATGGGAGCTCTCACCAGATGGTTTTAGTTTTCTCTGTAGGGCGTAAGTTTAGGAAAGAGGACAAACAAGAGGGCTTAAACGAAGAAGAGATATGAATAATCACTTGGATAGTGTGTATAAGGGAGATAAGTGAATGAATAAAATGAGTTATTTAGAGATGAATAAAACAATCAATTTCACAGAAATAGTGTTTAGATTGGAGCAGAACCATTTACCTGTTGGTATCAACTCACACAGATGCAGAATTAGGATAAATGGTTCTGTGAGAATAAGAAATTATTAAATGGCAATAGAGGTGAATAGGGAAATCCAGCCTATCATTCTTTCAAAAAACATTTATGGATATCTACTATGTAAGCCTCTATATTAGGGCCTGGATATTCTCAGATGTATAGGGCTTGTTCCTAGGAAATTCATACACAACTACAAGAAGTTTGATACTGAGTCCTTATGGTATTTGGCAACTTTAATTTTTTAAAGGCAATTTTTAAACTGTTTTCTTCTCTAGCATTATGTATTTATAATATTGTGTTATATGAATTATGAACCATAAAAACAAATGCACATACGTACCCTACCACCCAACTTATGTACTAGCACTCACAGTTCTTCTATTTTTTCTTTGAGATGAACTTTTGCTCTGTCGCCCAGGCTAGAGTGCAGTGCACAATCTTGGCTCACTGCAACCTCCACCTTCCAGGTTCAAGCCATTCTCCTGTCTCAGCCTCCCCAGTAGCTGGGACTACAGGTGCACACCACCATGCCTGACTAATTTTTGTATTTTTAGTAAAGACAGGGTTTCACCATGTTGGCCAGGCTGGTCTTGTACTGCTGACCTCAGGTGATCCACCCACCTCGGCCTCCCAAAGTGCTCGGATTACGGGTGTGAGCCATGCACCCAGCCAGCACTTACATTTTTTATATTTGTTTGCCTGTTTTTCAAAGCTCTTTGTAATATGGTAGCATCTCCACAATACCAATTTAATTTCCAGCTATTGTTTCCAAACTCTCTATTCTAGTCAGACATACTTGACAGGGGCATTCCACAAACTCTAAGTGCCCAAGAAAACAACTCCTCTTTCTTGTTTAAAAGAAACAAAGATCTGAGGAAATAATTTATTTTCCTAGTAAATACATTTCTTACAACCACCACCATAGGAACCAAGAGCTTCTTCCCCTGTAATTTCTAGAGGTAATAAAATTTCATGTGAATGGATGGTTGTAAGTGCTAAAAAGTACTTTCAAATGTTGTCACGGAAACTTAAAATTCTTTGAAAAGGATTTATATTATCTTCTCATTCTAGTAAGAAACATGTTATATTGCCTTGCATCTTAAAATAGGTATAAAATTAGCACTTAAACTGTTACTACCTCAAACAGGACTCTTCTCTTTCATGAACTTAATAAAAATTATGATAAAGAAAACATAAAATTACTATCTTAATCATTTGTAAGTATACAGTTTAGTGACATTAAGTACATTCAAACTGCTGTGCAAGAATCATTACCATCCATCTCCAGAACCCTCTTCATCTCGCAAAATTAAAACTCTTTACCCATTAGATAATATCCCCATTCCATTCTCCCTACCACCCTGGCAACTATCATTCTACTTTCTGTCTATATAAATTTGACTACTCCAAGGTGGAATCATCCAGTATTTATCCTTTTGTGACTGGCTTATTTCACTTCACATAACGTCTTCAAGGTTCATCCATGTTATAGCGTGTGTCGGAATTCTTTTTCCTATTTCTTATTGTGGTAAAACATACATAACATATAACTGACTGTCTTAACCATTTTTAAGTGTATAGTACAGCACTATTAACTATATGCGTATTGTGGTGCTACGGATTTTTAGAACTTTTTCATCTTATAAATCTGAAACTCTAGTCACTGAACCACAGCTCCCTTTTTCCCCCTCCTCCAGTTCCTGGCAACCACACTTCTACTTTTTGTTTCACGTAAGTGGAATTATGCAATCTTTTTCTTTTATGACTGACTTATTTGACTTAGCATAGTGTCCTCAATTTTCATGCAAGTTGTACCATATGACATTGTTTCCTCCTTTTTTCAAGGCTGAAATAATATTCCATTGTATGTATATACCACATTTTCTTTGTTTTTGCTTGTTTTTGAGGTTTTGTTGAGACAGGGTCTCACTCTATTACCTAGGCTACAGTGCAGTGGCATGATTTTATCTCACTGCAACCTCCTAGGCTCAAGCGATCCTCCCACCTCAGCATCCCGAGTAGCTGAGACTACAAGGGCATGTCACCATGTTTGGCTAATTTTATTTTTTGTAGAGATAAGATCGCACCAGCCCAGGCTGGTCTTGAACTCTTGAACTCAAGTAATTTTCTTGCCTCAGTTTCCCAAAGTTCTGGGACTACAGGTGTGAGCTACCATGACTGGCAGTACACCATATTTTCTTTATCCATTTATTGGTGCATGAACATCAGGTTCCTTCCACCGCTTGGCTATTGTGAATAATGCTACAATGAACATGGTTGTGCAAATAACTCTTCAAGTTCCTATGTTGAATTCTTTTAGATATATTCTCAGAAGTGGGACTGCTATATCATATGCTGATTTTATTTTTATTTTGTTGAGGAACTTCCATACTATTTTCCACAGTAGATGCACTGTTTTACATTCCCATCAATGGTATACAAAGGTTCCAATTCTCTACATCCTCACCAACACTTGTGTGATTTTTCTGTGTGCTTTTTATAGTAGATCTTCAAATAGTCTAGATATTAACTCCTTACCAGATATCTGATTTGCAAATATCTTCTATGGGTTGACTTTTCACTCTGTTGATGTTTGTCCTTTGATGTACAGTTTTTAATTCTGATGTAATCCAATTTATTTTTCTTTTGTTGCCTGTGATTTTGATGCAATTTGGTGCCATCCAAGAAATTACTGCCAAATGCAATGCCATGCAGCTTACCCCTCCACTTTCTTCTATGAGTTTTTGCAGTTTTAGCTGTAAGTTAGGCTCTTTCATGGACTCTTAACTATCCCCTCATACTGATTTGAAAATTTCCCACTTAAGTTTGAATTATATATTAAAGATATTCCCCTCTGAAATTAATGATTGAGGTCTACATATTTCAGGTAAAAAGGCCTGTGTAGTTTCTAAAGAAATATACTGTAATAACATGCAGATGCAGATTCTAATAAAAATTATTTGCTACTCTTGAATTATCTGCTACAACTTGCACCTCAAATGATAGAAAGAATAACTGAATCGCCAGATGTGTGGCTCATACCTGTAATCCCAGCACTTTGAGAGGCCAAGGAGGAAGGATCACTAAAGGCTAGGAGTTTGAGACCAGCCTGTACAACACAACACCTCATTGCCACATAAAGTAAAATAAAATTATCTGGGCATGGTGACACATGCCTGTAGTCCCAGCTACACAGAAGGCTAAGGCAGGAGAACCATGTGGGCCCAGAAGTACAAGGCTGCAATGAACCATGATTGTGCCACTGTACTACAGCCTAGACCACTGCACTTCAGCCTGTCTCTGCACTTGAGAAAAAAACCAGATAACTTAAAAAAGACAAAAGAAGGAAAAATAATAAAAAAAACGGAGAAGTAATTCTCTCAGTGATAAGGGTAACATTGGAATTAAATCTTACCAGGTCTAGTTTTAAGTCAGCAATTCAAACAACAGCATAGGTTCTTTTGAGAAACTTAGAAATTTCAACTTAGGGTTGCTACTTAAATAAGGCATTGAGGCCCCTATACCAAAGCCTCTCTCTCTGATATAATTTTACAACTTTTCTATTTGCATGTTAAAATTTTGTCTTCTCCATCCTCCATCGTTGCGCTTCTTGATGCCGTCATTTTTTATGGCTACCTTATTATTACTCATATAGCTGGCACAAAAGCCTAATGGTACCTGTGTAGCTAGGGACCAACTTAAGAAGTCTGTTTTCTAAAATAATGTTTATTCATGACGACATCTTGAACACCTTCTTTGTGCAAGACACAGTGAGAAATACAAAGCTGTAAAACCCACCAGGAGTGTCTTCTTAACTAGACCTGAACAGGCCACAGTCAGTATCATATTCACTTAGAAGGATACCAGCCTGGAAACAAAGCATACCAGCAGGAGAGCATGGGGCATTTCTCCTCCAGGGAACATCTCAGCAGGCCATACAGCCAACAAAGACCTAGCTCTCTTTTAGCCCTCCAGATGACAGCTCAGGTTCAAGGTAGCAAGACTCACATCCAGTGGATTTGAGAAGATATGTTGGAAGATAGTTCATGACTAGATCATAGCTTTGAATGACAATATAAGACATATAGGCTTTTATTTCTTACTATGGATGATTTCTGAGCAAGGGATTAGCATTGATTGAAGCTCTAGGACTATTAATATGGCAGCAGTACATAAGAGAGCGAAAAGTAGAGAGAGACCGGAGGCAGAAAGACTATTACATTCTGTTAGTGGAATAAAAATATTAATAATTATAATGATAATAGCAGTAGCCAGTAATTTTTCTTAGTAACTTTATCTTTGCCAGATACTGTTCTAAGCATTGTTCATGTATCAAGTTCTCATAACAATCCTATAAAGTATATTAGGTATGAATATTGTCCCTGTTGTATAGATGGGAGAACTGAGGCAAGGAGAAGTCAAATAATTTGCCCAGGGTCTCACAGTCAGTAAGTGGTAGGAGGAGCATTTGAACCCAAACAATTGGACTCCAGAGCATATACTTTTAACCACTCAACCATACCACCTATCAGAGTATACTATCTGTACTCACACTGTCTAAAACTCTAGAAAACCCCTTAAGGAAGGGTTCACTCCTCCCTAAGAAACCTTATAATGATGAGGCTGACAGTTGTGAGGCTCAGCAACAACACATGTCCCCACATACCATATGGGAATAAAAAATTAGATCGTAAAGAGTGATTAGCACTTCTTTATTCAGTGCCTACCAAGCATCCAGTATTCTTCACACATCATCTCATTTAGTCTTCACAACAACCTATGAGGGAGTATTATTTTTAATCTATATTTTTTCAGAAGAGGAAGCCTAGGCTCAGAGAACTTTTGCCTTTTGCCCTCATTACAGAGCCAGTCAGTGACAAAGTCAGCACTGGAATCAGATCCAAATCAATCCATGTTATCCTATGCTGAGGGCATGGAATGATGGAACAGGGATATAGCCAGCCTGGAAGGCTGCAGTCCCCCTGCCTTCAGAAGGCTAGGATCTCCAACTGAAAGACTCTGGAGCCATGCTACCATGTACAGCGCTATGGTTCCAGCCTGTCTGTCCACCCAGCTAGAAGTTGTACCCACGGGATACTTGGGTCAGTCCTTGTTCCAAAGAACCAGCACTAGCCTGTGGATTTGGGTAGGACCAACACAGCTCTGAGGATTCCTACACACTAAATACAAGCATAAAACTTCAAGGAAATTTAAAAACCTGGGCCTCTACAAAGGGCAGTTTAAAAAGCCAAACCATTCTCTGAAGAGAAGTGAAGCAAATCATGTGGACCTGAGGATGGTACCTAGAGATTAAAAGCCTAAGAGAACAGAGCTAAATTTCAGGAAACTATGTTAGTTTTCTCAGCTAATTTCCATATGTTTAGCCTCAAAGTTTCTCACAATTATTCTTAGAAAAAGATCTATGACATACATTAAATTTTAAAGAGCAGAACACAAAATTATACACACACCGACTCATTGAAAAAGTACGGATGGTGGAATTTTAATTTCTACTTATTTTTTCTGAACTTTTCAAATTTCCTATAATATATATAGTTACATTGCTAACCAGGGGTAAATATATATATATATATATATAATTTCAATAAATAAAATTTGTTTTGATTTACATATTTATGTACATATATATACAGGTGAATTAAAATACTTTCAACCAACACTTGGGAAAGGGGAACAAAAAACAAATTTTACACAGAGTAGTTTAGTAATTTCCAAATACTCAATAGACTACATCAAATTCACCTGAGATATTTATTTAAAAAATACAAATTTCCAGAGTGCAAAGACCCACTCAGTCAGAATTTCATGGGGTGGGCCCAGGAATGTGGAGTTTAACAGCTCCCTGGGTGACTATAATATCTTTTAGCAAGAAAGTCCAAAATTACTTCGATTCTCTAAGGTTGCTTGATAATTTATTTAACACTAGGGCAAATTTATATTTAACAAAGAGAACAAAGTGACAGGACATAGATTTGGATGGCCTAATATCTCACCATTCATCTCTGCAAACTTCTGAACATCACTCAGAGTTTTCAGTTCTTGCCTGGGACATGCTGCTACACACAGTGCAACAGACTTAATCTTCCGGTTTATCAAGTCCAGGTTGCAAGGATCCAAAAAGAATACATACCTAAAGCATGGAGAAAAAAAACTGAGATATTATTTCACAAAACACATTGCGGGTCACTGCGTATTTGACTAAGCCTAAAGCAAAGAACATCTATTCTACATTTCTCCACAATAAAAATCTCATCATGAATACATTTTTAAAAAATTGCTTATAAATAGACTATTAACAGTGGGAATAGGGGAATCATAGGATCATAATTTTCATGATCTATTTTTCTAACATTTAAGTGTTTGTAATGTGCACATGAAGATTTTATAATCAGAAATCACCTATTTTAATTTTCTTCAAATAATTAATTTTTTCTTATTTTGTCAAACTTGCACCAAAACAATTATTGGAATATCATAATACTGCTATCTAGTACAGCATGAATTACAGTTCATATATAAACTGTAAACTTTAGTTAATAAATGTAATTCATTCATTATACATAATTCATAGAAACAAAATTATATAATTCCAAAAATGAATATATATTATATATAGCAATTAATATATACAACTGAATATATAAAGTTAAATGGAGACTAGAGGGAAATACACCAACATTTCAACTACAGTCATCTCTAGGTGTTAAAATAAAGGGATTTTTAATTTACTTTATTTTACCTTTTGGAATCCACATCTTCTAGAAAGAATGCAAATTACTTTTGAACTGCTATAACTCCAGTAAATACTGTTTATTAATGGTTTAAATACTGTCCATTACAGATAGACAAAATAATCCCCAAGTCTGAAATTATACCCTTTAAGTTAAGTTCTGTATATTTATGGAAATATTTAGGAAAGGGAAGATTAATTAGAAAGCACGCTAAAGCAAGTATTTTTAATGTTATAAAGTAAATGAGATGATAAAGATTATAGATGTTAACACCTGCTCAAAGAGAAAGTGAGGGCTAAACATTCTCAACTGAGATAAGCTAAGTGCAATATTACAGATCAAGGAAGGGAATACAAGAAGGAATGCTTCCACCTAAAACAAGAGTTAACAATCTCCAACCAGGGTTCAATTCCACTGAGTCCATAAGAAGTTTTATAAAATCATACATCTGTCAATAGCCTTTCACACAGTTAAACTTGTGTGAGTTTCAAATCTGGAACGGGAAATACAACCAAATATAAAAATTAGGCGAATAAACTGAAAAGCAGGAAAGGTAAAGTCAATACATATGCTGAAATGGAAAATATAAAGGGATACCAGGAAAAAAAAAAAAAAAAACAGTAAGTAGGAAAAAAAAGGCGGAGGGTTGGGGAACTACTACAGAGGCCTTTGCAGATCAAGTAACACTGAACACTTCAGCACAGCAAGGGGACTGGAAACCCGGCATGAAGGTCAGGTATAACTTACCAAACTAAAAAACAAAAAAATTTTATATATGATCCTATCAGTGACTCCAAATCCATTAATGTTCTGTCTATACAAACAGAAGGAAAGAAAAAAAGCCAGGCAGGAAGATGTGGTTTAGAAGTCAGTTTTGTGGACTGCTTCCATGGCTGATACAGAGAATTATTTCTGCCAGCTTTTGAGTGGAAACAAGCATGCCCTTAGTAATTCTCCCTTCAACTATCCGGGCATCTGACTAAGCATGTCTATGCCAGAGACCCCGTATAATGAATTGCATGAAGATCTTGGACAGGGAACAATCAGAACCTTGAGAAATGTGTCATAAAACCTTTGAATCAACCACTACAGCTACTACCACCACCACCACTATCACCGCTACCATTGCCATCACCACCACCATTACTACTAAGAATACTTTTTTTTTTTCTTTAAGATAGAGTTCTGCTCTGTTGCACAGGCTGGAGTACAATGGTGTGGTCTCAGCTCCCTGCAACCTCTGCCTCCAGGGTTCAAGCAATTCTCCTGCCTCAGCCTCCCAAGTAGCTGGGAATATAGGTGTGTGCCATAACGCCCAGCTAACTTTTTGTATTTTTAGTGGAGATAGGGTTTCATCATGTTGACCAGGCCGGTCTTGAACTCCTAACCTCAGATGATCCACCCACCTCGGCCTCCCAAAGTGCTGGGATGACAGGCATAAGCCACTGCACCTGGCCTAATAATACTTAATGATAAAGACTTTTTAAAGTGATAGCCAATTTTATTGAGGACTTACTATTTCTCAGACACTGTATTAATCATTTACAAGTATTAACTCATTTAATTCTCATAGTAATTCTGTTGTGTTTCTCTATGGGGTGGGAGGTGTGCGACGGAACTGGGATGGGAAAGAAGCATTGAGGAAACAGTTCTAAGTGATGAGCAATGCCTTGAGAACCATCTGGGGAAATCACATCACGGTAGAGAAAGAAGCTTAGGGAAAAGGAAAAAAAAGCCAGAAGCTGCCAGAGCCTTGCTGCTGGGCCTAGGCTGGATCAATGACAACCTCTTGAGAAAAGATGCACTATCTGTCCTGCAGGCTTCTGCCTTCTCCAAGGGCAAACGTATCCCTATTATATTTCTAACTTTTTTTATACCTAAAAACATTTTCCTTTGATCTATACTAGTGAATGGGCAGCAACCTTATCCTTTCCTTTAGTCAGACCAATGTGAACTTGCTTTCTGGTTCCAATAGTTCTCTGACCCTGGAAAATACATTTATTCTTCTGAGCCTCAGTTTCCTTATCTGAAAAACTACATATCACCTATTTTATAGTTTGTTGTAATGTGACCAATGCTACACATAAGTACCTAACGTAGTAGGCATTCAGTGATTCAAGTCATTATCATTAAGAATACTATTTGCTTTCCACACATTTTACATTTCATAGTAAGAAACTAAATGCAATACTTTCTTATATGGGCATAAAACAGGGATACAACACTAACATTCAGTTTTCATTTAGAAAAAAAAAAATTCTGTGCAGGAGTATTCATGACTAAGGGTAAGGTCATTACCCTTGAGAACTAAGTAGGCCCCCACAATAGGTCCAGCACAAGGAAAACAAGAACAGGAGGCTGAGAAGAATGCTACCATGACGACAACACTGTGAAATTAATACTGCACATTTGTTTAGCCCGTGTATATGATTTGAAAAGATCTAAAAACTTACTTGAAATGGTATCTTCAAAAAATACACACTCACATACATCGCATGTTTACACTCCATATCTTACCTGCTCTCCAAAGTCTAAGAATATATTAAGCTGGCCAGGCGTGGTGGCTCACACCTGTAAACGCAGCACTTTGGGAAACTGAGGTGGGCAGATCACTTGAGGTCAGGAGTTTGAGACAAGTCTGACCAACATGATGAGACCCCATCTCTACTAAAAACACACAAAAAGTAGCTGGGTGTGGTGGCAGGCATCTATATTTTCCAGCTAGGTGGGAGGCAGAGGTTGCAGTGTGCCAATATCACCCCACTGCACTCCAGCCTGGGCGACAGAGCAAGACTCTGTCTCAAAAAAGAAAGAAACAAAGAAAAAATAATATATTAAGCTTAATTATCTATGCATTTCACATATCCAAATGCACACACATAAAATTAAAAATAACATAGAGACCTTGACCTTAGGTTCAGATTCTATTAACATTTGTTGGGTGCATAGGTATTAGTCAGTGTCACATTCAAGACTTCCTTTGATCTTTGCAACAACTGTGTGAGGTAGGGACCATCACCACCACAGATGTTAAAACTGAGGCCCTGAGGCCTAACACCAGGCCCAAGACAGCTAGTAGGTTCCAAACCATGAATTCAAACCTAGTATCTCTGATGCTGAGTTTCACTTTCTATTCTCAAAATATTTCCTACAAATAATCATTAATAACTTTAACTGCTCTCTATTAATTTTGAATATTCTGCTTCCAGCATTCTGAAGTTCATCCAATCCATGGCAACATGCATACAAGTAATTATATTTTAATTAATTCATATTTAACTAAATATTTATAGAGGGGGCAAAGTGCTTGTATCAAACCAATTTATGATTTATTAAAACTGTACTTTCTTGCCTTTTGATTTGAAAATTTCCTTAACCAGGTAAATAAATGCTTACATTAGTTTTTCAGTTTTCACCTTAAAGTAAATGAACTGTGTGTGATAGTTTTTCTTTTTTGACAATGAAACAAACAATTGAATCTTAAATAAGCACAGCAATGTCAAACGAGGTCATTGTAAATCACTGAAAATGACAGAAGTTTCAGCTGAGAGGGTAATGCAAAGTATCTCCCTACTTTTACTCCCAAAAGGGAATCAGGAAAAAGATGTGGCACATCCATTTTGAGAAAGCTTCTCCTGTCTGATTGTGTGTCTTGGCCTCTATACCTTCTGCTTCTCTACTCCATCTCCAAGGTGGAGAGCCCATGTCACAGATAATCCATAAATGTAAGTTAAGAGCAAGTTTGTCATTGCTATCCTCAGTGAATCTTTTACTGGGCCTATTAGTAACCTAAATACAACGTTGTTTAAGTTTCACATCCTTTAGAGGAACAGGAATAAATAAAATACCAAAAGTGAGAATGAAAGACAAGAAGCAGTAAGAGAAAAATACTCAATAAACAAAACAGCCTAGACACCTGCAGGCACTGGCATATACGACACACACATAGCATGATCAGCTGATACAGAAACACATTTGCAAAGGAAATAGCAAAACAGCCTAAGTAAGCTTTGAACTTAAAAGTTAGATGGGAATGGAGAAAAATGCTCAGACCAAACTTCAAAGCAAACATTACAGAGGATAGCAGGTAAGGCATATAAATATGTATATATTACAGTTGGGGTGGTTTCCAGAAATTATTTGAGGAAGAGAAAATGGTTTATTTTTAAATGGATATTTTTGAGATACAGTAACAAATTATCCCAAAAGGCAGGCAAAGGAGAGATGTGTAAATAAAATGCTCTGTCTACACAGTGAACAAGGGGGACAATGAGGCAAAGGTGGGACATTAAAGCTATGCTCGGCAAGAAGATGAAAATGAATGATATGATGCCACGGAAGGTTTAAAACTTGTTTAAACTTCTGTTTTGCTTTTACTTTCTTTACTGAAGATAGGAGAAGGCAAAGAAAATAACATTCACCAGTAATTTGCTTTGAGTCATAAAGCATCGCAGGCTTTACCCTCACAACATCCTAATTTAACAAATGAGGGAACTGACTGGCAAGCTAGGTGACTAACCTAACTTTTCAGTTCAAACTGGAAAGTGAGAATAAATGTAAAGGAGAATGAGTTACAGACCAGTCAAGTCAGCTGATTAAATCAGTGTGATCTTCTGGGATGCCCTCTGCAAACAAAACTCTACCTGGACATGATATAGGGCTGTACTCTATGTGGTATGTGACACTCACATGACAGGAATTAAATAGGATGATAAGAAAAACTTCATTTATAACAAACATCAGTAGGTGTACACTCCTGGGCTAGATCCTTTGGATACAAAATTCGTAAAATGCAGTTCCTGAATACAAGTAAGTAGCACTCTAGAGAAGAACAAACACAAATGTAAACTGTCATTTTAAAACCATGTGATAGGAGGCAAGGCTGAGATGGCAGTGGAAATTGTGTAATTCTGCATAGGAGGATAAGGGGTTAGTGAAACCATTGAGGAGGAGGAGGAGGAGGCAGCATCTAAGGCACATTTTGAAACTGAGTAGGAATTTTCCAGACAGATGGGGAAGGGAGCACTCTAGGCAGAGGAAACTGCATGTCTAAAAGCACATGAAAAAGCATATTGAAGGAACTGCAAATAATCTGATAAAGTCGACTACAGGATGGGGCATCAAAGAGCTATGCACCAAGGAGAAGCAGGGGATAGAAGATGTTGCCATCCTTAGAATCTGGAAGATCTTAAATCTCTTCCATTAGTCAACATGCACTCAAATGGCCAAGGAACAGTGATACCCTGGTATGGCCAGCCCCTCGGTTGAAGGCTAGACAGGGAATGGCTGGGGAACAGCAGTGCTGCTCCAGAGATGAACCTTTGCCATTCAATTGCCTCCTGCTGCCATGGCAACTCTGCAACAAGGCTTTTTGGAGCAAAAGGTGGCAAGCAGATACTAGGTCTGCTGGCCGCCTCCTGCCGAATTTGGCTGCTCTCCTCTCTAATCAGGATGGAGCACTGCGGTACTAAAGCCGGAGAGCTGGCTGAAAAATCCCTCCATCACTTCTGCTTTAGTGATTCTTGACACGTGTCTTCCCCAGAGGGGAATAAAAATGGAGTCTGATCATTTTTCCAATTATTACCTTATATCAATTTACAATTTACAGCCCCTTTCCACAGAGAGCATTGCCGTGAGTGAATCACACCAAACTGAAAACCATGACAGCCTAGTAGAGGCTTGCTATTGCTAAACATAGGCTACAGAGAGCTCTGCAGATCTGTACTCCACCCACAGTGGAATTCTGCCCAGAGGAGGCCTCTTATTTCCAGAGCGGCTGGCGTCGGGGTGCAAGTCCAGTCATCTCATCTGGGGTGGGATGTGAATAGCCCTAGAAGAGCTCTGTTATATTAGGACAGAACTATGGGGGCAGCACACCAGAGTTGGTGAAACCCAAGAAAACCAACCCATAAGGTTGATGACAGGGGTGTGCCCCTTTCCCACCACTTCCCCAATCCTAATTAGGAAGAGGCATAAATCCTAAGGAAGAGGTGCCACTTGTTAAAACTAAAACCTAAGGATGCATCTCACCAACCCCCAAAGAGACAACTGAATTCTAAACAGCATGGCAGCCTCCTCCGCCAGCACTTCTGTAGACCTTGATTTACAGGCAACTGCTAAGAAGAGAAACTTTCATGGTCCTTTCAGGTAACTCACAGCATTGAGAGCTGAAAATAACTTTAAAACTGTAGAGGAAGCCCAAGGATCAGATTAAGAGCAATACTCAGGAATGTGCACTTCTCTGACCTCATCTTTCCCTGGTCTCCCACTGCTTTCCTTTCTGTTCCTCAAGCAGCCTGGCACACTCTCCTATCGGGGCTGCTGCACTGCCTATCTGCCTGGTTTCTTTCTCTAGATAGCAACAGAGCTAGCTCCTTCCCTCCTTTCAAGTCTTCACTCAAAGGACACCTTCTCAGTGAAGGCTTCGCTGGCCAGCCTGTCTAAAACACCAGCTTTCTACTCTGATGTGCCTTCATCTTTCCTGCTTTGTTTTTCCTCAGGACTTACACTCGCTCATACACTGTATATTTTACTTATTTATCTGTTTATTTTCCACTGCCACTAGTAGAATATCAGCTCCAACAGGGCAGAGATAATTGACTACTTAATTCATCCCTATATCCTTAGTGCCTAAAATGATGCCTGGAATAAAGAAGCTGCTGCATAATTATTTCCTAAGTTAATAAACAGATGGCAATTACATAAGATTTTGCTAAGTGGGGCCAGAGTGGAGTGAAGGTAGGGAAGAAGACATTTCAGGAACAGAGAGATACTCTCATTTATTCAAAAGAATTTTATTAAACACCTATTCTGCCAGGTGTAGTCCTAAATAATTACCAAAGATACGATGATACGTAAGACCACACAAATAAGTGTCTCCCTTCTCAGTGTTCACAATCCAGAGAGTAAGAAGACAATTACAGTGTGCTAGTGCTAGAGCCCGGAAAACAGGATCACAGAGGAGGCATCAGACATACCCCATGAATGGAAAATCAGGAGAGGTGTCCTGAGGAAGGGATATCTAAAGCTGGGACCTAAAGAATGAGTAAGAGTGGAGTGTGGAGGAAACAGGGCAGGAAGAGGGCAGGAACAGATCAGGCAAAGGCAAAGAGGTGAAAGGGATCATGGCACAGTTGAGAATAAGAAAATGGTCAGGATGCTTGGTAGGAACTACAGTGAAAGAGGCAGAGAGCTGGAAAGGCAAGCTGTTACTAGATCATGTAGGGCCTTATAAATGGTATGCCTGTAAATCCCAGCACTTTGGGAGGCCGAGGTGGGCGGATCACTTGAGGTCAGAGTTTGAGACCAGCCTGGCCAACATGGTAAAATCCCGTTTCCACTAAAAACACAAAAATTAGCCAGGTGTGGTGGTGCAAGCCTGTAATCCTAGCTACTTGGGAGGCTGAGGCAGGAGAATTGCTTGAATCTGGGAAGTGGAGGTTGCAGTGAGCTGAGATTGTGTCACTGCATTCCAGCCTGGGTGACAGAGTGAGACTCTATCTCCAAAAAGAAAAGATGTTAGAAAGCTTGAAGTTCATCTTAAAGATACTGGGAAGCCACTGGGAGCTCACCAGCTGCAATGTGCAGAATGAATCAAAGGTGAGCAAGAAAAGCAAGGAGACTGGTCAGAAGGCTACTAAATTTCTATCAAGAAATGATGACTTGGACTAGGGTGGGAATGTGAGTAAAAAGAAACAGATTTCAAAAGTATTTAGACACAATGAAGAAAACTTGATGACTGATTCTATGTAGGGGGAAAGGAAAATAATAAAGAAGATGCTTAGCATCTCAGACAAGATGGCTAGGACATTCTGGTTTGGAATCCTGCTCAATTTTGTAAGATAGGGGACTTAGGAGGAGGAGCAGAGTACAGAAGGACAAGGATGACGTTCCAACTTTAGACAATGTGAGTTGGAGGTGTTTATGAAGTGTCCATATAGACCTATACAGTTGGCTGTAGGGTTCTAGCAGAGAAATCTGGACAGGAGATACAGATTTTGGAATAATCAGCATATAAATGGTAACTTGTCCCTGGGAATGCATGAGATCACCAAAGTCAGTGTGAAGGGTTAATATTCTTAGCCTGGGTGAAATCTGTGAGCCTCCAGAAATGATAAGCAAAATCTGATGTGCAAATTCACATGTATTTTTCTGAAGACAGACTTTATACTTCATAGTTTTGAAGAGACTGTCAAAGGTCTCCGAAGAGATGAAAACTAAAGAGTAAAAAGAAAGATGACGAAAGAGCCAAAATGGATACTAACATTGCAAAGCAAAGTCATGGAACTGGAAAAGCATAGGGGAAGAATGACACTCCTATTTAGCTACAATGCCTGTCTCCTCCTTATCTAGGTACTATGGAAGGAGACACAATTGTCAGAATGGCAACCAAGAGTCACTTACAGCAAATAATAGATATAATAAATTGTTATAAATTATAAATATTTATCATAAACTGAGGCAAGAAAGTAAATTAAAACAATTTTAGCTAGGTGCATTAGCTGTTGCCTGCAATCCCAATACTTTGGGAGACAAGGGCAGGAGGATCATTTGAGGCTAGGTGTTTGAGACTAGCCTGGGCAACATAGCGAGACCTCGTTCCTAAAAAAAAATACAAAATTTAGCCAGATGTGGTGACATGCCTGAAGTCCCAGCTACTTGGAAGGCTGAGGCGGGAGGACTACTTAAGCCCAAGAGGTTGAGGCTGCAGTCAGCCAAGGTTGTACCACTGAACTCCAACCTAGGTGACAAAGCAAGACCCTGTCTCTTAAAAAAAAAAAAAAAAAATATTAAAGAACATTCCACAAGAGCCACATGAAAAAAAAAAAAAACAATTTTCTACCTACTTCAATAAATTGGAAGAACATTGCTAAATCGACTTGTTCCAGCACTCATACTGAGAAATAATATGTGTCATGAGCCAATGGCCAGAAATTTCATTTTCTTTTTAGTTTAACGGTGTTTTTGAAATATAATTAACATACCGTAAAATTCACCTGTGTTAACTGTGCAAGTCACTGTTTTTAAGTATTTCTGACTGAGTTCATCCTTTACTACAATCTAATTTTAGAACATTTTGTCACCTCCAAAAGAAACCTTACATCCATTAGAATTACTTCCCATCTATTATGATTTAAATATTTGTCCCGTCCAAAACTCATGTTGAAATTTAATCCCCAGAGTGGCAGTATTGAGAGGTGGTACCTTTAAGAGGTGATTAGATCACGAGAGCTCTTCCCTTGTTAATGGATTAATGGATTATCATGGGAAGGGAATTGGTGGCTTTGCAGGAAGAGAGATGTGACCTAGCATATTAGCATACCCCCTCACCATGTGATACCCTGAGCTATCTCAGGACTCTACAGAGTCCCCACCAGCAAAAGGCTCTCATCAGATGCAGACGCTCCATCTTGGACTTCTCAACCTCCATAATTATACGAAATACATTCCTTTTTCTTTATAAATTACCCAGTTGCTATAGGCAACTGAAAACAAGTGAATATCTTCCATGTACTCCTACTCCCTAGGCCTAGGCAACTACTAATCTACTTTAAGTCTCTATAGATTTGCCTATTCTACAAATTTCATATAAACAGAATCATACAGTATGTGGCTGGCTTCTTTTACGTAGTATAACACTTTCAAGGTTCATCCATGCCATGTTATATATAAGTACTTCATGCCTTTTAATGGCTGGATACCTTTTCATTGTGTGGATATACCACATTTTGTTTATCCTGTCATCAGTTCATGCACATTTGTGCTGTTTTCTGTTTTTGGCTATTAGATGATGCTGCTGCTATGAATGTTTGTGTACAAGTCTTTGTGGGGACACGTGTTTTTAGTTCTCTTGGGTAGATACTAAGAAGTGGAATTGCTGGATCATATGGTAACTCTATGTTTGATATTTGGATGGACTGTCATATTGTTTACCAGAGTAGCTATTCCATTTTACATCCCCAGAAGCAATGTATGAGGGCTGCAATTTCTCCACATCCTCACCAACATCTATAACTACCTTTTTATTATAATTACTCTAGTAGATGTGAAAGAGTAACTCATTGTGGTTTTGATTTGCATTTCTTGATAGCTATCAATGCTGGATATCTTTTCATGTGCCTGTTAACCATTCATATACTGGCTTTGAAGAAATGTCCATTGGAATCCTTTGCCTATCATAGTTTTCTTTCAAATTTCTGAGTAAGGCAGAGTAAGGCATAGATATATACTAGATATTGTCACAACATTATGAAAAAATTATATTACAATAAAAAAACAAGGATGAAAGTAGAGCAAAAAGAACACTTGCAGGCCAGGCATGGTGGCTCATGCCTGCAATCCCAGCAATTTGGGAGGCTGAGGCAGGTGGATTGCTTGAGGCCAGGAGTTTGAGACCAGCCTTGCCAACACAGTGAAACCCCATCTCTACAAAAAAAAAAAAAAAAAAAAAAATTAGCCAGGCGTGGTGGCACACAACTGTAATCCCAGTTACTCAGGAGGCTGAGGCAGGAGACTCACTCGAACCCAGGAGGCAGAGGTTGCAGTGAGCTGAGATCACACCACTGCACTCCCACCTGGGCCACAGAGCAAGATTCTGTCTCAGAAAAGAAAAATTAAAAAGCACTTGGGAGAAAGTACCGGAGTCAAAGGACTAGAGGTCAAAGAATAACTGCAGTGGGCAAAAAAGGACATGCAATGCAAGATGGACGGAGAGAAGCCCAAGGTGAGAGTGGGGGATTTTTTAATTACTCTGAATTGATTTTATAGGTAAAACAATTAAGGGTGATGATGAAGACCAAGCTGTGTCTATAAAAGAGTGAACCCTGCAAGCCTCCACTGAGAAAAAATTTAAACAGTTCCCAGAGATAGTGAGAATCAATGAGACAGTATGTGAGAGTACTTTGTAAACTACATAAATGTAACAGTTGGTTAAAATAGCTATGTTTTCCTCATTTAGGTGAAAAGGAAAGAACCCTTGATAAGTAATTTTGAAGCTTGTTTTTGGATGATGGTAATGAAGACGTTTATAATAAACAGCAGTTAATGTTCATGGTACTAGGCACTGGGCTAAGGAGTATACATGATTTATGATCTTTAGTCCTCTAAAATGCCCAAGGAAGTACTGCTATTATTTTCATTTTTACAAATGAAGATCGTAGGTCAAACATTATTGTTGTTATTTTCAACAGTGTAAACTGTCCTTTGATATTTGCCTACTGGATCTACCCATACGGACACATCCCCAATTGCATGAAAAATCTTACCCATTATAGAAAAACTGTATGTTGTTCCCATTGTATTGCTTTTATATCAGAGAATCAAATTTTTGATAATCAAACATGCCTACCTTGGAACTACTTAATTTCTTTTCTTTTCTTTCTTTCTTTTTTTTTTTTTTTTTTTTGAGACGGAGTTTTGCTTTGTAGCCCAGGTGGAGTGCAATGGCACAATCCCAGCACACTGCAACTTCTACCTCCTGGGTTCAAGCAATTCTCCTGCCTCAGCCTTCTGAGTAACTGAGATTACAGGTGCCCCCCACCATGCCCAGCTAATTTTTGTATTATTTTTAAATAGAGAGGGGGTTTCACCATGTTGGCCAGGCTGGTCTTGAACTCCTGACCTCAGGAAATCCGCCCACCTCAACTGAGATCACAGGCCACCACGCCTGGCCTTACTTAATTTCTTTATTGCTTTAACAATATATCAATTGTTGAAATTATACAAAGTATAATATTTATAACACTGAAATTTACAAAGTATAATTTCTGTTCATTAAAGAAGAATATTCAATTATACAAAGTAGAATATTCACTTTAAAATACTTAACACACATGGAACTTATTTTGCATGGTATGAGGTTAAAATAGATCTAAATATAGCTTTCTTCACAATATCACTCAACCCACATTTTTTGTTAAACACTAATTGCTTTAACAGTTTTTATTTCTGCTGTTTCTATTTTGTTTCCATCATTGCTATTAACCTGTGTCCAGGTAGTCTTGTTACTGTCATTTGGAACAGGTTTCGCCCTAGAATGGCAATACCCCTTTTATTTTCCTCTAAGTAACACAATTATTAATTAGATAATAACAACTATAGATACACAATCTTTACTCACACAATGAGTAATCCTTCACTCCTACCTTTTATTTGGCTAGTATACTGACGACATTTAAAAATCCTAATACTGATACACTCTTCTTCTCACAAACAGACTTCCGGCTTCTTTCAAAAACTTAGCATCACTGCCTGCATCTACTCACATGCCAAAACTCACCCAATTAGCAGCGATCTCCTTCATATGGGGCACACACATATAAAGTTCAGGGTGTCCAACATTTCTGTTGTTTTATACCCAACCCATGTAAGTGATTTATACTGTATGCCTAGGGGCTTTTGGATCTGCAACCTCTGATGAAACCGTGCATTTCCCTTCCTGCCTATAAAACCGGAAAGTTCACAGTTAATTTAGTGCTTAATGTCAGTAACTACGCTTAGCCTAGATTTCTGGTCTCATCACTTCTCTACTTCCATTGTGTAATTCCTGATCTTTTTTATTCCCATTTCATTGTCATATAACATATGCACCTACTTCTAATCCTTTTAAATTATTTTGTGAATGAGAAACAATGTAAAAACATTTCCCCTCTGAAATTCTTGCCTGGTTCTTTACTCTGTGATTTATGCTATCAATCAAGTTCAATGAACATCCTACTGGGATCTTAACTGGTACTGTATTAAATCTATAAATTAACTTTGTTAGCACTGTCATCTTTACTATATTAAGACTACTCATCTCTCTTATTTGTTTTTTGTTAAATTAAGTACTATAACTCTCTGTATTTGGTCCTAGATATATCTTGTTAGATTTTATTTTTTAATAAAACAAGGTATTATATTTTTCATTGTATTTTCTGTGCACTGATAAGACAAATGACTGACTTTAGTTAGGCATCTGTTTTATAACCTATAATTTAAGCACTTCATTTCAAGATATGCTTTTGTTGAATCTACTAAACATTCCAAGTTATAGCCCCTGGTCATTGGCAAGTAGTATTATTTTTCTTTCTAATCACCTATACATATTCTATTTATCTCTTTTATTATGATTTGCTGCAACTAGTTATTTAAAACAGTGCTATTAAAAAGATGATGTTCTTGCTTACTTAATTTGAGGTATACTATTTCTATTTCTCCATAATATTGGTAGCTGCTATTACTAGAAACTCCATCAGCCTCCTTTCATTCCATTAAACCTATAATAAAATCTATTTTCAACAAAGGTGCCAAAGTAATTCAACGGGGAAGATAGTCTTTCCAATAAGTGCTTCTGGAATAACTGTATTTTTGTATTGTAGAAAAAAAATAAACTTTAACCTTTTCTTCACAGCACATTCAAAAATTAAATTAAAATGAATCATATATATGAACATAAGAGCTAACTAAAAAACTTTCAGAAGAAAGCATTAAAAATTGTGAATTTGGGGTGAGGCAATAATATCTCAGATAGGACACAAAAAAACTAAGCTATTAGTAAAGACAAATTCAACTTTATCATAATTTAAAAATTTGCTCATCAAAAGATGCCATTAAGAAAACAAAAAGCAAACCAAAGATTGGAAAATATAATTGCAAAACACTTACCTAACAAAGGTCTTGTATACAGATTTAAGTGCTTATAACTCATTAAGACTAACCAGTTTATTTTAACATGTGCAAGATATGAACATTTCACAAAAGAAAACAGATGGATAGTCAACCAGCACTTTAAAAGATGGTCACCATCATCGGTCATTAGAAACATGCAATTAAAACCACATTGAGATACCACTGCAAATTCACTGGAATGGCTAAGAATAAAAAGAACAGAGACCGGCATGGTGATCTGTACCTATACTCCCAGCTATCTGGGAGCCTCAGGGTCACTTGAGGCCAAGAGTTTGAGGCTGTAGTATGCTATAACCATGCCATGAATAACCATGGAACTCCAACCTGTGCGACACAGATTCTATCTCTAAAAAAAATAAAATAAAATAAAATAAAATAAAACAAATAACAAAAAAATCTCATAATACAAAATGCTTGTGAGGAAGTAAAGCAAATATAACCCTCCTACTTTCCTAGTGGGAATGCAAAGTGGTGCAACCACTTTGGGAAACAGCTTGATAATTTCTTTTAAAGTTAAACATCCTCACCACATGACTCTGCAATCTCAATGCTACATAGCTAACTATCCAGGAGTCATGAAATAGATAAACTCACATTAACAGATTGTTAAAGCAGTATTACTCACAATAGTAAAAAAAAAAAAAAAAAAAAAAAAAAAAAAAAAAGTTAAATATTGAAATAACCCAAATAGCAAAAAACTAGTGAACAGATAAACTGTGTTATATTCATATAATTGAATACTTCTTAGCAATTTAAAAGGAACTGACCACTGATATACTGAACAACATGCATGAATCTCAGTAGCATTATTGTGATATGTTGAAAAAAGGCGGACACAAAATACTACATAATGTATAATTCTATGTATATGACATTCTAGAAAAAATAAAACTATACTATGAAAAACAGATCAGTGGTTGTCTAAGAGACAAGAATGAGGGCAAGGACTGACTACAAAGAGGCATAAGATAATTTTCTAAGAGCAAAAGATGTGTGGGTTGTGGTGGAGGATGCACGACTGTATATAGTTATCAAAATTCAAACTAAACTTTTGTTTGATAATTATATACAGTATGTTTTACAATATGTTTTATAGTTTGATAACTATATAAAGTTTTACTATATGTAAGTTATAACTCAACAAAACTATAAAATAAAATATTTTAAAATTTCTTCCTGAAAATTGACTTTACAAAATCCAATTTAATCTAATGAGCCCCAGTGTGTAGTAAGAGTTTAACATTACTCAGACAGAGATCTGGACTTTGCCCTTCACTTCTGGGTGTTAATTTCTAAGCCTTATAGGAATGTCTTTGTTTACTTGGTGCTCTTGGGTCATGGCAGACATCTAACAATGTGTTTTAGGGTCAGAATAGACCACACCACATAGTACTTAGGGTGGGGGTTGAGCACCCTAGAAAGACCAACAATGTTGTTTAGATTAGGAGTTTGCGATCACATGGTATCAACTTGACCCAAGGGGCTGTAGACTGGAGACTGAGTCAGCCATGTAATAGAGTCCCAACAAAAATTATGAACACTGAGGCTTAGGTGAGCTTCTCTGGTTAGCCACACTCACTGTGTATTGTCCCATATTGATATTGTCCCATACGAGAAAGTACTGTGCTCTGACTCCCTGTACTCCACTCTCTCCAAGGGAGACAACAATGGAAGCTCTGCCCCATGCACTCCTTTTATTGGCTAATTTCACTCTATAGCCTTCCTAAAAATAAACCATAACCATGAGTACAGTGGCATTCAGTGAGTTCTGTAAGTCTTCCTGGCAAGTTATTTGCCAGGAAATAGGTGGTTTTATGGACCCCCTAACCTTGCAATTGGGGTCAGATATAACGATGGTTGTGTGTGGACTGTGTGCTCTCTAACTTCTTAGGTGTCCTCAACTCTCACACCCAGGTAAACACAAATGGGTGGCAAACCAGTGAGTATCAGACTTGTGGTTGAAGCAGTTAATAATTACCTGAAGTATATTACAAAGGTCATTGTCTATGAGCTCATGTACAATGATCACAGCTTTTAAAGAACTTTACAGGTGTCAGGTAACCCAGAACCAACTCAAGTAGTGAGACTTAAGATTGAGCATTTCTATCAGCTGTTTAACTCAGACATGGCAAATATACACACCTAGTCAAACTACATGGAGAAAAACCAATCATCCCTTCCTTGCCACCTAGCTGCATACATGTCATCTCGTTCTGTTAAACAGCTTTTCACTTCCCTATTTAGAATTGGTGAAACATTTTGACTTTCAACTCCTATATTTTCTAAGGTATGTAGCTGAATCTCCTCTTTCAAATGATAGCAGTATTTTCCACAGCAAGTATTATCCTAAAGGCAGAATTACACTAGCAATACAGATGTTATCTTTGTAAAGAGTTTAAAAATTTAGGCTAAAGAGTAACGTGGTCACAAAATATGACAAAAAATATTTTCCAAAGAAATCTCCACAAATTTACCTTCTAAAAATTTAGTTAGCATCTTTACAACTTCTAATATTTTCCATGAGAGAGAATGAAAATTTGGGGGGGAAAAAAACTGTATAGGCCAGGTGCGGTGGCTTACGCCCATAATCCCAGCACTTTGGGAGGCTGAGGCAGGGAGGATCATTGAGGTCAGCAGTTCGACAACATGGTGAAACCCCATCTCTGATAAAAACACAAAAATTAGCTGGGTGTGGTGGTGGGTGCTTGTGTTGCCAGCTACTCGGGAGGCTAAGGCAGGAGAATTGATTGAATTCAGGAGGCAGAGGTTGCAGTGAGTTGAGATCTTGCCATTGCACTCCAGCCAGCCTGGGTGACAGAGCAAGACTTCATCTCAAAAACAAACAAACAAAAAATCTATATAAATAATACAGTCAGTTTTCATTTAGAACCTCACAGATGTTACTATTTCCAAATGCTTGTAAATTGAGGGAAATAAATTCTCAAATTCAAGCTTATGTGAGGTATGTGCCTAGGCTGCTCTTTTTCACTTTATGCTAAAGTAGGAGTGGTAGTAGGTTAGAGTTAGAATCAGAGAGTACTGACAGGATACAGAGAGAGGAGTGCTTTCCCTCAAAGTAAAGCCAAATTCATCCAAGGCTTAGAGCATCTCCATTTGTTTAAACTCATCCCTAAGTGTGAGAACTAGCAGGTCATCTATTGGGACTGCTCTGAGGAAGACCTTGACAACAAGTAGGTAGAATACTCTGTAAAACTTAAGCATTAGTCCAATGGACAAATGTATACATCTCTTCTTCTAAGCTTCTACAACTCCACAAGATAGAGTCGGGAGCAACTTCCTGTGTGGACCAGTCTTCCCTGGGCTTTAGGATGGCCAGCAAGAATTCCATCCTATAGACTTAGCCACACTATTTCTCAGCTGATGAGAACCAAGCTTGGCATTCTAATCAGAATTCCGTCCTCACCAGAAGATGGGCTCCTGGAGCCAGCTCTCAGTCCCCAAACCCTCATAACCATCTATTCACCTCTTTTTCCAATCACCATTATATGTATCATCCTTCTACAGCCTACTTTACTTGATTTTACCCTAATAAAATGCAAGTCCTACCTTGAACCCCCAAAATACGACAAAAATAAAAAAAAATTTGCAATGAAATCTCCATAAATTTACCTTCTGAAAATTTAGTTCACATCTTTACGTTTAACTGGGGCTCCAAAATTCTGCCTAACATTACGCTGTCCCTGAATCTCCAGTCACCGGCTGAGAGTCTTCAACCCACAGGTACAACCTGTAACTAAGATGCTGCCCTGCAGGGGAGAGATTCAAGACCGAGAATCTGACCCAATTACACTGGAGGAAGGGAGTCATGAGCCATAGAATATATGCTACAGAATATACAGATTACCTCTGGAAGCTGAGAACGACTCCGAGTTTATAGCCCGCAAGGAGATAGGAACTCAGTCCTACAGCCATATGAAACTAAGTCTGTCAACAGCCTTAATGAGCTCAGAAGAGAATTCATTCCCTAGAATCTCAAGAAAAAAAATCACAGCCCTGCCAACACTTTGATTTTAGCCTTCAAAATCTATAGCAGAGAACCAGCTAAGCTATGCTGTACACAGACTTCTGATTTACAGAACTTTGTTATTTAAAGCAATGAATTTGCTTCAATTTCTGATTTATGGAACTTTGTGGTTTAAAGCTGCTTAGTTTATTGTAATTTGTCACAGCAACATTAGGAAACTAACACAATGGTGGTTCCAGTACCACCATCAAATTGCCTTATTTTCCTCTCCCCACCAGCCTGCTGTTAGGAATTCAAGAAAGTGGAGTCACTCAGCTTACAATAGACAACATTTTTAAATGATGTTCCAACATTGAACTGTTATAATTTATCTATGTATTTTGTCTTCCCCACTAGAATGCAAGGTCTTCAAGGACAGGGACTACAAATGTCTTTTTATCCTTTTAATTTTTTTTCATTATCCCAAGTAATATATATTGATTATAGATAACTTAGAAAAAAAGAGGTAAGTATAAAATTAAAACATCCATAATTCAACAGTTAATCACACTGTTAACATTTTCACGTCATTCTATACTTTCCTATGTACATGTATATTTTTACATATATAAATCAAATCATGCTGTACATACCGGTTTGCAATTTATTTTCCCTTAATAATACTATGCATATATTGCATGCTATGGACATCTAAGCATCATTTTACTGACTCCAGTCTCAGACCAGCCCGGGCCCTACCATTGTAACCTCTCTCATGGCCCTCCCATTATAACCTCTCCAATACTCTTATACCTCTCTTTTCAAAACACTTCCTATAGCTATAATAATTTGTGATTATATGATAATTTTACTGTTTTCTCCACTAAACTGTAATTCCCATGAGATAAAAATAGTATGCTTCTTTTGCTCAAAAGTATAGTCTCAAGTGCCTAACTCAAAGAAGATAGCCAAGAAATAGAGTTCACAAATGAATGAATGAATTTAACCAAACCTTTTTTTCAGCCACTTAGGTTGCTTGTTATTTTAATATTCCTAATAGTGGTCTGTAGCACACAGCTGATTTACAATAAATGTCTGCTGAGGGCTAAATAATAAACACAATTTTCAAAAATGGTGAAGGATAGTCATTTAGTAAACAGCAATATGATTTAAGTCATCAGTAGGAAGAGAAGTCCTAGTCACATAATGAAAAACTGTATAAGTACTTAGCTGATTAAAGAACCTTCCATGCAAATATTTTAGCATATTTTATCTGTATTTTTCTAGCTCTTTTTTCAAACAGGAACAGGTATACACAGTCAATTAGATTTGGTAACTCTCTAAAAAGTCTTCAAAAGAGACATATTTTATATGCTGACTAATTAAAGAATAAGATTCTTCCTAAAATAGATGGTTACATGGCATAGTATAGGCCCAGAAAGTTTGGCAATCATTTAAAGAGTGAACACAGTTGTCATATTGGTACAATCCCCTAAATAATCCTCTACACAGGTTAATATGTGATCATGGGGTAGACTGAACCAGAGACATAAAAGATACAGAACTCTGACTTTAAAGAAGGTGATCAGTGGCCACTAAAGTCCTATTCTGTATCCATATAGATATTATAAAAATAGTTTCCCTAAAATAAGACCACTGTCTATTAAACAATCAATTATCCTACTAAAAAAGAAACTCATTATCAGTTTGAAGCTAAGTATTTTTCAGTAAATACTGAAAACATATAAATGGTAAAAAAAAGAATCCAAATATGAATTAAGAATAATACAGTTCATCATCACAATTCATATTCTTTATCTGACAGAGAAAGAAACACACGAAATTGCCTTCAAATTACTCAAAGCCTTTCTAGATTGTATAAGTGCTTTAGTTCCCTTCAAAGTTTTTAAAATATGTATGGGGATTTGTCAAGTTCCCCTAAAAATTTCTTTCACTTTTAAATGTTGGGAGGGAGAAAGCCCCAAAGCAAAAAAGGTGGGAAGCTGGAATTACCTTACAACTCACCAGATCTATTTTAGTGTATGATGATATTTTGGTGTATGATGCAAAGAGCACTGACTGAGGGTGAGAATTGAGTGCTGGTCTATCACCATCGGGTCACTCATTTCCTAGACTCAGTTTCTTCACCTGTAAAATGATCTCAAGGATCGTTTTAGGACAAACATTTTAAGCTTTAAGAATCTTGCCAATGAGAACCTTAAGGAGAAAGAAATAAAACTCACACTCTGATTCTGTTTTTACTAGGTACTCTGGTAAAGATTACGCAGAAAATTGAAAAGAGCTCAAATAAAATGAACCCCCTATAGATTTTACTCATACATAGATGCTATTATCCTCCTCAGACCCCTAATTCTTTACATCCTGTTAATATAGATTATCTGAAATTTGAGAGGCATTTTAGGGCAATGAAGACTTTATCAGTGATTGGAACTTTAAATGGCTTTCTTGGAAGAAAGACAAAAAGATAAAAAAGAAAATTAGATTTGTGCAAAAATATATCTTTAGAACCTCTATAGAATAATCGATACTGATGTGTGAGACACACTGGGAAAACTTCTTGGAGTAATAAGGAAAGCTGACACTAAGCTGTGTTAGGACCGTTTGCAGAATGAGTTCTAATAATGATATAATGCTTATGTCAAAAAGATTAAGAGCAGTTCCTTACTTAAACTGTTGCCCAACTTTACAATGATAACCTATGCTTACTAGGAGCTACCGTCACTTTGCCATATCTTCTCCCATCTCAGGCACCCAACACATGGGAACATCTTTAGTAGAAGCACAGCACCCTTGCCCTCACCCCAATCTTCTCCCAGAGGTCAACAAAGTGAGACCTTTTGCCCCAGCTCAGTCCACACACTCATTTATTCAGGTATCTTACAACTAAATAGGATAATCACTGCTCTGTCCAAATAGGTATGGAAGATAGGGAGCTTCCTCTCTGGGAATAATAATAATATAATAAGGCTGGGTGCAGTGGCTCATGCCTGTAATCCTGGCACTTTGGAGGCTGAGCCGGGCAGATTGCCTGAGCTCAGGAGTTTGAGACCCGCTTGGGCAACACGGCAAAACCCAATGTCTACTAAAAATACAAAAAAAAAATTAGCCAGGTGTAATGGTGCATGCCTGTGGTCCCAGCTACATGGGAGGCTGAGGCAGGAGAATCGCTTGAACCCAGGAGGTGGAGGTTGCAGTGAACTGAGATTGCGCCACTGCACTCCAGCCTGGGTGACAGAGTGAAACTCTGCCTCCAATAGTAATAATAATAATAATGATAATTTTCTATCTAAAATTGACATATACACTCTAAGGCTACTTACATATTATAGACCTAAAGGCTGTAGACAATCTAGAATGTGGCAGAAAAAGTATGTTTTTGGAATTCCTAATCAGAGTTCAAAATATATTACTATCACCCTCATCCCCACCATCAAAAAAACGGCAGCCAGAGAGGAACAAAGGCCCTCAGTCCAACAATCCTCAAGGAAATATGCTGCCAACAACCACAAGAGCTTGGAAGGGGAACCTGCCCTCACTGAACCTCCGATGAAATCCCAGCCCTGACCAGCAACTTAAGGGCAGCTTGTGAGCGACTCTGTGGCTGAAGACCCAGGTAAGCCACAGATTTCTGACCCACCGAAAGTGATCACAAATGTGTCTTGTTTTAAGCTACTAAGTTTATTGTAACACTGTTATCTAGCAACTGCCAATTAATACAGACAAATGAGAAACACAAAATACAGTTAGAGCGTAAACTAAGGCAGTAGAATAACAAGTAAATTTAGAAAATTTCAGGTAAAGGAAAGGAAAGCTCACTACAGATAAGGTTAGTTTTGAAACATTTCATACAGGGGTTAGTTATGAGACGTGTCTTAAGTGTTTCAAGAATTCAGACTGGCAGACAGGTAGAAGGAACAGCAAAGAGGTAAGAATCAATTGAATGTCTTGGACAATAAGAATATCACACTGAGGAACAGTGGGAGGAGACTGAATAGGTGAGACAGGTCCAGATCACAAAAGGTCTGAAAGGGCAGGGCTGAGAGGCTCTTCTTTGATGCTAGAGACACCACCACCAAAGGAAAGGCTCTTGAGGTGGGAAATGACAACATAAGAGCCCTATTTTAAAGAACTTAATCTTATCAAGTATAAAGGATAGAGCAGATTAGAGATAAGATGACCAAGAATAGATATGCTAGCACAACAGTCTTCATGAGAGGCTAACAAACATGGGGGAAAAAAGGTTCACATTCATTAATAATCAAAGACATGCAAATTAAAACTATAAAACACCATTTTCTGGCCTAATAAATTAGTAAATAATAAAAACTAATAATACTAGCAAAGATAAAGTAATCTCAGACACTGTTGGTGGGAATATAAATGGAACGGTCTTTACGGAAAGCCATTCAGCAATATGCATTAATAATTTTAAAATATTCAAATCCTCAGACTCACTAATTCTTAAAATATTTTCTAAGGAAATAAACTGATTTATCTATTCAACAAGATTTAAATGAGTGCCTACTATGCTCTAGGAAGTGAGCTAGGATCTGAGACACAGCAATGAATCAAATATATCTCACCTCTTCTCTCATGGCACTTAGGATACACATTTAACAAACAATCAAAAAATAAGTACATAATTACACATATTACAGGATACAATGAGAGTACTTTTGAATATCAGATTTAAACTGTGACAATAAAAAGGCCTCTCTGGGAAGTGACATTTATGTTGAGGGCTGAAGGATGAGTAGAGTTTTGCCACGTGAAGATTGGGAGGAATTTTTTTTTTCCTGATAGAAGAAACAATATTCATGAAGGCAAGAAAGAGTTATAGTTGATATTTTAGAGGACTGATCTGTTGACTTTTTCAACAAATATGTAAGAAGGTCCTAGTAAGACCAGCTACTGTAGTAGGGGCTGACAGTAAGGAATGGGAGAAAGTGAGCCAAACAGGTGTAAAAATACTGTATAGCTACAGAAGGGCCTACAATCCATAAGGAAGCAAAAAAGTACGAGGAAGTAAGTGTAAAGGAAGGAAACGAATGCATCTTCAGGAGGAAGAAGAGGATGGAAGAAGAGGATGGCAAACACAAAGACTGCTGCTTTCCTGTCTTTTTTCAAATCAAAATATCATAGACTTATCTGAGAAAGTAAAAAAAAAGCCTCTTCATTTTTTTAGATAAACATTTATAGACAGAAATATTTAAGTAGGTTAGCACTAAAAAGGTCATACTGTAAGAGAAGATAAAGTCAAAATCAAAAATAAATTGTAAGCATGTGTACATGAATTAAAGAACAGCTACACTTGGGAAACTATTTTCCCTCTATGTGAATGGCTCTTGACTATGCTAAGCATTCAGGGAACAGTGACCACTTTTTCAGAATAATAAGTAGCCTCTCTTGGAAGAGGCCAAAATGTACATAGAATAATTCTAGGATTTGCAATCTGCTCCACTGAACAGATGAATCACCACAAGGTTAAATATAAAGAGTGGCATTTACACAAACTTTATGGTGAGAATGTACTTGGAGTCATGGCAAGTTATGAAAGGATCCACAAAAATGATTCCAATCCCATGTAAGTAGAAGACCTGAGGGAGTAGATCCCTTTTCCTCTTCTCAATTATCTAAATTGTAATATTTTGTATTTGATACATGTCAGCAGCATTAAACAGTTAAATTGACTGGGCACGGTGGCTCACGACCAATCCCTGTATGTTGGGAGGCTGAAGCAGGTGGATCACGACACGAGGTCAGGAGTTCAAGATCAGTGTGGCCAACATGGTGAAACCCCATCTCTACTAAAAATACAAAAATTAGCCAGACACAGTGGCAGGTGCCTGTAATCCTTGCTACTCTGGAGGCTGAGGCAGGAGAATCTCCTTGGAACTCAGGCAGCAGAGGTTGCAGTGAGCCAAGATTGCACCACTGCACTCCAGCCTGGGCAAGAGAGTGAGACTCCATCTCAAAAGTAGATGGTATCTACAAAAAAAAAAAAATAGTACTGTGGAACTCTACACTATTTTTGTAACTTCTATGAGTCTAAAGTTATTTCAAAATAAAAATAAACAAAAAGGATATGGGTAGTCTTGTTACAAGAAATAACATACATTCTAAAATTTGCCATGAAGCAATCATAAAGAATAAATGTAACAATCCTTCAAATTGCTAAGAGTCCAATTTTCACTTCTCTCAATGGATGCAGGTGTGTATCAAGAGAAAAACTCAATTTCTGGGCTGGATATTCTACCGCCCACCAGCCATGTGACTTTGGGAAAATTACTTCAATCTTCCAGGCCTCTGTTATACCTACCTCACAGGGTGGTATCATATGCTAGTTGACTTTGGCATGCTATACAAATACTCATTGTTGTTACTTAAAATTTTGTTTAAACTGCATTATCTTGTCTTCATTAATGGGAGGAATAACACTGAGAAATTAACTATTTGGATTTCTTCAGGTTTGTGACATTATCAAATTAATCATACTTCCCACTAGGGGCCCAGATTTAACTGACAGATTTATATAATAACAAATACAGTTGTTACATATTACTTTCCTGGAAAATGCTTTATAATAGACCTATAACCTTAAAAATGTTACCTGCTTAGCCTTTTCCTATAAAGTGCATTAACAGGATTAGTTAGCCTGCTACCTTAAAATTAGTTTTGTTAATTCTGAAGAACAAATTAGATATTTTAAATGCCTAATAAGGTTTCATGGGGCATAAATATATGGTCTGTACAAATATATTAGCATCATACATAAAATATGCTAAATTAAATCTATTTTCTCCATAGATATTAAAAACAAAATCACAGCTCTTTTGAAGAAAAAATCAATTAAGTCAGAAATTTCGTGAAATCTAAAAGATGAATATTGAGAACCTAAAGAAAATGTTAAAGTTTGACAAAGAAAATGTATCTTTTATAAAACTGGAAACTTATGTGTACTTATAAATGATACAACATAAAATGTTTTTTATAATGTTAATATTTCAAAATCCATTCTCATCCCTCTGTCTCCCATTAAGTATAATCTTAGGGGAAAATGTTACAGGGTTAAAACTTAGTGTATAACTTAAAGACTAATGGAAAAAAAAAAAAAGAGTAAAAGAATAACCTGTTCAAATCGAGCCTTTATCCATTAACATTAACATGGGTAAAGGTAGCCATTTTAACATGGTAGCTAATTCTGTTTCCCGAAGAATATATTTGTAGACCAAAACCAAGAATGATTCAAGGGTTCAGTGGAAAAAAAATCAAACACACCAACAGAAGTCACATAAAAATAATATTTGGTAAGATATTATCTTTCAAACAGTAGGAATAGCAGGATTTTCTCTGTGCCCCTTTCAAAGTTCCCATGTGTTCATCATTCAGCAACAGTCTACTCACTTCCGCTGGGTGTGGTCCATGCCACTGTTAGGTATTGCTTCCAACTTTGTATTTTTCTGCCCACAGATATTTCCATAGCTGTCGTATCCTGACACTAGTCTTGCTGCTGCACCTGTTGCTATTGAAAAGCCACAAATAAATCCCTAGGAAAGAAACAGAAAAAAAAAATACAAATAAACCATTTCAATAGCCAACAGTCACTAGTTGATACGATAATGAGAGTCTTTTGTCTGCTGAAGGGAACAAAGAGCTATCTTTCCTTATTGCAAACACTTCCACTGTTTTCCTTGGATTGCACATAAGCAGTACAAAGAAGTCCATAGGGAAACACTATTTACTATCATAACAAAACAAATCCCAACCTTTACATCATTAGATCATCTTTGAATTTTATAATAATAATAATAGTAATAACAGCAGCTTCTCAATATAGAACATCTGCTCTGTGGCAGTCTGTGTACTCTTAATAGGTGCTTGTTGTATGTTATCTCTAATCCTCCTGATGAAGAAACTGAGGCCTAGAGACATTAAACAAGTTTATCCAAGGCCATCAAAGCTAGCAAAGATCAGAAAATAGAATCAAACCCAGCTTCCCTCATTCTTTAGTTTCATTTGGTTGTAAAGGGGTTCTGTTAAGTGAACATCAGCAAAGGATGAAAGAAACAAATTCAGAGAAAAACTGGAACGTGGGTTTTGAATTACTATCGCTTCAGTACACACACACTACTGTTTCCTTCCTGCAATAAAGCTATATACAAGTCAAAGAATTATATCATGAAGCAGTGCCATGTTCTTATGTTCTTAATACTGAAGACGAGGGGAGTAAAAGTGCTTGCTTTGTATACTGCAAAGGTCACTTCATTTCATGGGAATATGCTTCATCACAGTACTAAAGGCAAATGGTAGATACTTCAGAAGCACATCATGCTTGCTAAGTCAAGCATGCACTGACCAAAACAAATCAATAAAAGCCTACGCTTGACAGCAAGCTACTAGCCAAAAGAAGAGGAAGTGAATCACTACTGATAAATTGATTGTATTGGGGGGAAAGACTGAGGTTAACAACTATTCTTACAACCTGGTCATTAAAAGATTAACTTTTTATTATCTTCAGTAAAGTGGCTAAGAAGGCAGAGACTACCATTATTTAATTAATCACAGCCAAGTATCATGAGCAGTACTTATCTAAATAGCCCTGCTAGATCTAAGGCCTACAGTGGAAAATACTATAATCATATACAATTCCTCAGAGAAAAGTATTTCCCCTTTAAATATACTTACCTAAAAAAGCAAACAAAGTCTTTTCTAAATAACCCCTGTACTTTCATTGTGCAGGTAAGGGAGCTACGAGGAAAGAATAAAAAGCATAGCTACAGTCAGTAGAAACTTATTGAAAACTATACCGTGTGCAAAAGTAGACAGAGTAGAGACTATTCCTAATTTGCTACTCACTAGCTTCAACTTTCTGTCTCAATTTACTCATCTGTAAAATTGAGATAATGAGTGTAGGTAGCTCATTGGGCTGTTATAAGGATTAAATGATATAATCCAGTAAAGTGATTAAAAAGAAAACAGCTGCCTGGCACATAGTAAGAGCTCAATAAAGTCTTAGCTATTAATAGCTGTTAGATACTATTATTAGGAATGAGAACATGCTATAAGGGAAAGATGGTGGGTTTTTAGGTCAGAAAGCCTGCGTTGATCAATGGAATACTGATGACTCCATTTTCTTCTTGGGTGACCTTCAATCTTGGGTGACCTTGAGCAAACTTGCTTAATTCTATGCCTCTGTTTGCCACCTATAAATTAAGGTTAAAAACCACTTATCACAAAAGCTGTTGTGAAAATCACATGAGATAACACATGTTACATGTAAAGTGCATATCTCAATACATGTTAGTCTCCTTCTGCCTCCAAGAAGCACCAAACTGCTAGCATTAGGGTTAGACACAGCTGGTCAGTACTTATTCATGCACACTCACCCTTCGCCCCTCTCCCCATCTCCTGACTTCTCCAAGGACACTGTAGGGTAATCAATCCCACCTCAGAACTTCAACCCAATACTAAGACATGTGAGAAAAAAATTTAATCCTCTGCATACATATTTGCATATTTACATACCATACCATTTTAAGCATATCTTTGAACTGCAAGTTAAAAAGCCTTGTGCTGAGTAAAAACTGGAAAAGGAGGTGAGTATTAAGAGGTTTAATAGCTAACCTTTCCAACACGTCTTTTTTTTTTTTTTTTTTTTTTTTTTTTTTTGAGATGGAGTCTAGTCACTCCAGTCATCCAGGCTGGAGTGCAGTGACACAATCTCGGCTCACTGCAACCTCTGCCTCCCGGGTTCAAGCGATTTTCCTGTCTCAGCCTCCTGCGTAGCTTGGACTACAGGCATGCACACCACACCAGGCTAATTTTTTTAGTAGAGACAGGGTTTCACCATGTTGGCCAGGCTGGTCTCAAACTCCTGACCTCAGGTGATCCATCCATCTCGGCCACCCCAAATGCTAGGATTACAGGCATGAGCTACCACTCCTGGCCTCCAACACATTTTTTAACAAGCCTCACAGATTAATGATAAGGGAATGGACTCTGTATTCAGTAAAACCTGGATTCAAACCCTCACTCTACCAATTACTATCTGTGTGACTTTGATCTAATTACATACTTAGACTCTGTTTCCTCCTCATCTCTAATACAGAGTAATACCATCTATTTCACAGCCTAATGATGAAAACTAAATGAAATAACACATATCCAGTCCCTAGCTGAATGTCTGATCCATGGCAGGTGATCAATAAATGGTAGCTGTTAGCGGTGAATTTGAATGGGGAAGTCAGACTAAAGAGGTTAACAACGGTAATTGGACACTAACAAAAACCCCTTCAGTTCTCTATTTTAGAACAAAAATTTCTAGGGGGGAACAGTAAGAATATAATTTTGCTACCATATAAAAATATTTTCAGACCACAATTACAATCTTCTTTCACTACTAATCTAGAATAGCAAAGTTGTTACATAATTAAAAGGTTATGTTCTTCTTTCACTTTTTATAGAAATTTTCTTCCTATGTTTGATAAGTACATTGTGTTACAGATTCCTTTAAGTGGTTTCTGATTTCCTTTTCTGACTATTTTTAACAGTACTGTTGGACATGTGGGTTTTTTTCTTTATCATAAGCCACCTCACATCCCTCTGGGATGTAGGCAGGGGTATAAATTGTGAATGTTACATATATATGCTAAATTGGGACACTGACATATTTTCACACAGGCCACTTAAACTTCTTAGTAGCTTCCAGAAGCATTAGAGAGGGTGAGAAGCTGCCAGGGGTAGGGGGTGGGCCAGGAGAATAATAAGCTAATAAGATAAGAAGAAACCATGACTATTATCCTAGGGACTTCTCATATGGTACAAGCACTGACAATGGGGAACTAGGCCAAATATAATTAAAAATACAATCTCTTTAAAAAGAAAAATTCTAAAATCCAAATGTGGAAAGCAATATAGTTTCAGAAGGGAAAAAATGTGGCACATAAAATTAAAGTGGGGGTGAGAGAAACTTTACAGAATACACTCAATAATTTAATGGTTCAGTAGAGAGAGGAGGGAAAGGGCATTCAACAGGAGGAAAAATCACATTAATTTAGCAAATGATAAGGGGTAAGGAAGGCTTTCATAAGCATGTAGTAGAAGGCCATCTTAGAGAGAAAGTAAAACTATAAGCAAGGAAGAAAACCATGGCTAAAATGTTCAAATGAGTGAGCTATGGAAGTGCTTTCAGCACTGCTATTTTGAGAAAGGGAAGAGGAACAGACAAATTTATTCACAAACAGGAGGTGATTCAAGTCAGATGAAGGCATACAGGGATGGTGGCTCAGAGGCATGATCTGGCACCTCATAAGTACCGACTGCCTAAGTGGGAGAAAGACAATTTGCTCATTAATGAACTGTGCTCATTTTCCCTTTATATCACAAGGTCTAGTTGTACTTAAGGAGGGCTTTTGTTTACTTTTATTTGCTATTAGTTAAAAAAAAAATAGGACACATTTTTATTTTACAAGCATGTTTGAATTTTATACCTGGAGCTTTTACTATGCAACTGAGCAAGGCAGAAGGACTTCATTTAGTTTTGAAAAAAATGGTCAACAAAAACACGTATAGAGTGGGTGGGAGATGGTGCATGAATATGGCAAAATGTTTCAAATTAAAAAGATAGGGGAAAAAGGAGTTCTGCTTACAGCCCTCTCCCCTGGAATTAATGAAAACATATGCAGACTCTCTTTTTCTCAGATATCACCTCCTTCACTTCACCTCTATCCTGCCCGTATCTCTTCAGTGCTTGGGCTTGATCTCATAAAAACTGATTTGTAAAACCTTGGAATATTTGGCTTGTTTCTCTTCTTTTAAGAACCCTGAGACACAGAGGGCTATTAGGACCCAGCAGATAGGGCAAGATTAGTATCCTACCCTAGAAAAGCCTGATGCAGAGTGAGAATTTATGTAAACAAATTAAACAAAATTAATTTTAAACTTTTGCCAATCTGTCAGATTTCTAGATTTTTTAAAAAGTATAATAGGATGCCTGACTCTAAGAATGTGGAAAGAAGAAAAAGGAAAACAACAACAACAACAACAACAACAACAACAACAACAACAAACCAACAAAAATGAGGCCAGGAGTAGTGGTTCATCCTGTAATCCCAGCACTTTGGGAGACTTTGGGAGGCTGAGGTGGGAGGATTACTTGAGGCCAGGAGTTAAAGACCAGCTTGGGCAATATAGTGAAACCCTGTCTCTACAAAAATAAAAATATTAGCCAGGCGTGGTGGCACATGCCTGAAGTACCAGCTACTCAGGAGGCTGAGGCAAGAAGATTGCTTGAACCCAGGAGTTAGAGACTACAGTGAGCCATGATCATGCTACTGCACTTGAGCCTGGGCAACAAAGTGAGACCTTGACTCTGGAAAAGAAAAAAAAAAAAAAAAAAGAATGATAGAAAGCCTAGGAAATAACCACTGAATAAGCATTTATTGAGCATATTACAAATGCAAGGTTTACCCTAAAAGAACTGAAATGTTCTCAAGAGAAGAAAATAATGGGTAAGGGGAAGCAAAATTAGAGGCTCAATTTCATGGTCAGCTAAAACAATGACGAGAACACAGACAAGGAAGACTGAAAACTGATCCTCACTTTGCCATGAATGCTCCTTACGATCCTGAGCAAGTAACTTTTCATTCCCTGAGCCTCAGTTTCCTTATCATCACAAGGATAGAATTAGATTAATCTCTAAAGCCCTTCCTCTTCCAATGTATTGTGATTCTAAGGGAAAGCGGATACAGAGTACTATTTTTGAGAGTATATGTGCAGGGAGAAGTTCACACCGGTTTGACTTACTACAGTGATTGAGAATAAATAAAGCAAAAGCAGATTAAAAACAAATGGACTTAACTGAACTACATACTTAAAAATGGTTAAAGTGGTAAATAGGTACATTTTCTCACAATATTTAAAAAAAGAAAAGAAACATACTTAACAGAAAGTAGAAAGTCATTTAGATCAGGTAACCTTATGGTAATCTTTGGCATGCTGTTCTGCTTATTTCTTCAGCAAAAAACAGCCCATCAAACAGGTGACTAAATACTGCCGTGAATTTCTCATTTTGTTCTTAATGCTCAACAATAGTTAATGAGGTAGAAACACCATGCCCTGGGAAGTAAACCAATGCTATAAAACAGAAAAGGTCCTTCCTTGAAAGCAGTTTGAAGGGACAAACTAGGCAAGATGTCCCCTAAATCCAACTCTAGTCCAGATCATTCTCCAAGATTCCAACCTTGCATTTCCAATTGCTTCTCTTTACCAACAAATTCTACGTGTCCACAACTCATTTTCAGATTCCACACTTCTCTTTTCTGCATATACTTAATAGTGGCATCACTTATCTACGAGGTGGCACACACAAGACACCAAGTGGAAGACTGCAGTCTCCTCTCTCTGTGCTTCTGCCCCTCACTCTCTAGCTTCCTTACACCATACTAAAGGAAGAGGTGATGCCAAGCAATTTGGTCAGGGCCTGAGATATTGATGAGATCACATTTCACTGGCAAGCAAGGCTACTGTGTCCTGTGGGTCCATGTTCTGAACAACTTTTTCTATTGTCCTCAATTCCAGGCAACAGAGTGGGGACTACGTCTCGAGGCCTTCCCTTCTCCCTCTTCTCTTCTGGGTTCAGTGCTGCCACTATGTAATCTTAGACAGTTATTGAGCTTATATCTATGCCTCTGTTTCCTTCTCTGTAAAATGGGAATGTGATAACAGTGTACATTTCCTTGAGAAGGTATGGGAATTAAATGAGTTTCTATGTGTCAAGCGCTAAGAACGGTGTTTAGCTCAGAGTAAGCAGCAATAACTACTAGGGTAAGTAAGTTGTAGGGGGTCTGTGTATCTTCTGTTTTCCATGGTAAGCACTCTTTTTAGGGCCCTCCAGTCTCTTCTGTTTTTGCTTTTTTGTGGTAACCTGATCTGGGCAGATTTTGTCCAGGTAGATTTCCATTCTCTCTTCTTCTCCTTTTCTGACAAACACCTCTCCCTGAGACAGAATGAAGTCAGACTATTCTAGATGCGAAGGAACTTTAGCCTTTTGGGCCCAAGTTTCATTCCACAAGTTATTTTTACCCGGGAGTACCTTATTAGGCATAATCAGGTATCTACTAATAAAGTGGGGCTTTATCCATTCCACTCTTGTTTTCTAATGTGTACAGAAACCATGGTTGAGAACTTAGGAGGAGCTGGGGAGGGATTTGAGCTGAAAAACCTATCCTTAACCCCTAACACAAGAACCTCTTAGTCATCCTTGATCTGTCTCTCACTTGTCTACAACACTGATAACATCATTGATAAATATTAATCATCCTAATTCTTCAATCTCCCTCTTCCTCTCCTTTAGCACTACCTTATTTCAGGTTTTTCACCTCTTATCTGGACCATTACATCAGCCTCCAAAGTAGTCTCTTGAAACCTCTTTACACCTTCCAAGCCATCCTTAACATTAGCTGCCAGAGCCACCTTTCTAAACCCACTCATATCACTTCTTGCTCAACACTTTTCACTGGTTTATCTGTGCCTATAAGAGTGGGTCTCGACTTTGGTTGAACATCAGATTTGCAGAGATTACATGGGAATTGCTGAGGTAGGGCTGAGGAAATAGGTTTGGTTTTTTTTTTTTTAAAGAAAAGATCCCAGCTAATTCTAGGCTGGGCGCGGTGGCTCACACCTGAAATCCCAGCATTTTGGGAGGCTGAGGCATGCAGATCACTTGAGGTCAGGAGTTCCAAACCACACTGGCCAACATGGTGAAACCCTGTCTCTACTGAAAATACAAAAATTAGACAAGCATGGTGCTGGGTGCCTGTAATCTCAGCTACTTGGGAGGCTGAGGCAGGAGAATCGCTTGAACCTGGGAGGCAGAGGTTGCAGTGAGCCGAGATGGCAACCTGCACTCTAGCCTGAATGATGGAGCAAGACTATCTTAAAAATAAATAAATAATAATAATAATAATAATAAACAAAGAAAAGATCCCAGCTAATTCAATGTACAACTCGGCCTCAAAATCACTTGTTTACTACCTTAATGAAATATGCAAATTTAGCAGTGCAATGTTACAAGTAATTTTTCTGAGCAGAGTAAGTATATACCCAGTAATTCCAAAATAGTGATGAAAAAGGAAAGTTCAAATTTAGAAGATAGTGCTTAAGAAGGCTGATAGCAATTTGCTTTGGAAAACTCTTAAGTTCTAGACAACTCAAGCATTAGAATAATCTTGAAACTAAGGAAAGAAATAAAAGAGAAGTACAAACATTGATGAAGAGATGAACATGTAGAGATTTAATAGTAGAGATGAGTGAAAGATGACAAGATCTTAGAATATTTAAGAACTAGACCATAGGTGTCAAAAAGTGAGCAAAAAAATACAAATAAAGACAGAGAATAAAGATACGGTTTAAGTATCAGGCTGCAAGATGACTAAGAAGAAATAATCTGTAAGAGAGGCAGGCAGCTGGGTCACTCAATGAAAAGAACATAGCCAGAAAGTTCCAGTTCCTATTCTGTCTTTGCCACTTATTTCCAGCAGTATATTCTTAGACAAGCTAATATTTAACCTTGCTATACTTTGTCTATAAGCAGGGGATAAAATCTGTTTCATAGAGCAATTTAAAAAAACTTAAAAAGATACACACACACACACACACACACACACACACACAATCTGTTTCATAGAGCAATTTAAAAAAACTTAAAAAGATACACACACACACACACACACACACACGTACTAAAGTGTTGAGCATAGATTAATGCCCAACAAATGTTTGTTAAATATCTCTTTTAAAAGTACTAAGGAATGAAATCCAAAGAGGGAGAAATCAAGAAATCTTCCAAAAATCATTTAAAACAAATACCCAGAAGCCAAAAAATGTTGAATTTCTGTTGTGCCAGTGAATAGAACTTTGAGATTTCTTGTTTCTACATGGCAAAATATGATGTTAGCTTAATTCCGTGAAGGTGATCCATTAAAAAGAATCATTTGAAAACAATGCTATGCCAACATTTAAGAGTTCACACAGTGGGTCTTAATTACCATCGCACTGAAATCAACATTATATTAATTACCACTGCATTAAAATGTTTCAGTAAACAAATAACTCCTTAGTGTCAAGTCACTCCCAAATCATCCTATTAACATTAATGATTGTACTTTCCTGACCTATTTTAGCACAGAAAATCCAAACCACCATGGGTGTCATGTTATATGTTTTTGTAAACAATTTTGAAAGGTCAGCTTCTATTTGTCCCAGGGTTATTTTCAGGGAGTGGGGAAAGGCCGTGGACTAATTCTGTTATCAAAGAATCTTTCTCTGGCAAGATGCAGTGGCTCATGCCTGTAATCTCAGCACTTGCGGAGGCTGAGGCAGGCAGATCACTTGAGGTCAGGAGTTCTAGATCAGTCTGGCCAATAGAGTGAAACCCTGTCTCAACTAAAAATTCAAAATTAGCTGGGCGTGGTGGCACATGCCTGTAATCCCAGCTACTCGGGAGACTGAGGCAGGAGAATCACTTGAACCTGGGAGGTGGAGGTTGCAGTGAGCCGAGATCATGCTATGCACTCTATCCTGGGCAAGAAGAGCGAAACTACGTCTCCAAAAGAAAACAAAATTTCTTCACATGCTGCATAAACATTCATGCATATATTTCAGCTGCCATTCCATTAAACTAAGTAAACTTTTGAGCAATATCTTATAAGTCATAAGTTAGGAGACAGGTATTTTGACCTTTCCTAAATATCCTAAATTTGGTGAAACTGTGCTTTTATCTTTAAAATAAACTCTCCTTATTTTACTAGATTTATCAGATCTCATTAAAATGTATTGCTTTCTTTTCCTTTGCTCAGAGGCAGACCTGGTACCTACAATTGTGCCTATTAGTCAAGATTATGGTTGCTCTGTGATTCACAAATGGCGCTGGCCTGGTGGGCAGTTAGAGGAGACAAAGAATAAGATTTTCCTAAAGAAACTCTATAAAAGGTATAGTAAGAAGGGGGTTAAAAATACACATGAGTAAGAAAACGGCTGCCTGAGGTAGCGTAATTACATAAAGACTAAGAAAGAGAGAGGAATAATCTGTACAGTCCCCTTGAGGAAGAGGAAATGGGGTGTTAGAAAACAGCATTGACCTGGAAGTAGACAGGCCCGGGCTCTGTACCCAGCTCTGTCATGAACTAGCAGCATGGCTTTGGTATAGTCATTTCCATCTCTGAGTTTGATGTTTTTAATCTGTAAAATAAGGACGATGGACTAGATGAGGAGTTCTGAGTCCTTTTTATCTCTAAATATCAGTCCACTTTAAAAATAGCAGTTTTCTATCTTTTTTCCAGCCCAGCACACCAGCAGGGACTCTAATGCCACTGAAGTCTGTGTTAGAAACTCCTGCATGGCAGAGTGGGTATACAATTGAATGTGCACACCCTTAATACCTTATACCAGCACTCTGCTCCTCCATTCTCTATACCCATTGGAAAATCACCAGGTCCCTTGATCTCCAATTCAAAGATGCCACTCATTACAGTAGACACAGCAGGCAGCAGGGGCCTAGGATGGGCAGAAGGAGCAAGGAGCAGTAAGCAACCAGCCTCCCACCTAGGAAAAACTATGGAACACCAAGTCCCTGAGAGGAACTGACTGCCCTAAAGATAACCAACAAGTTGGTGTGACTGGGTTGTGTGACTACACAGGGCTCTTGACTCATGGTCACTGTTTTGCTCACCACCCCATCAAGATCACTATTCAGAGACTTACATCAAATGATCGGCTTTCTGAAATGATCTAATGAATGTCATATGAGTCCCCGCTGCTCCTTAGTTTGAGCTCAGTTTTCATATAGAAAAAAAAGCAAGGGTGACACAAAATACCACTGAATTGTATGAGGAATGGTATATTCCACAAGTCCCCACATTAAACCAACTCCTCATCATTCCCTTGGCTCATGAGTCCAGGTTCAGATTATCTATTAGAGTTTCCTTACCATCCCAATGCAGAAGAGGATGAAGAGCAGCAGCCATGGTATGTCTGTGCAGCTACGGTCCTCCAGTGGCTTCCATTCTCTTTTGGAGCTCTAATTGGAAACACAAAATAAGAGAGTGTTAAATGTTAAGTTTAGTTAGAAGGGTACAAAACATCAGCTACAGCTAGAGCCATTCTTTGCCGAACAAGTTTCCGTTGAACCTTTAAGACACAACTCAAATATTTGTCACCTTTTCTGTGATGTTTACGCTAACTCCTACAGCTAATACTCCCCTGGCTCTACTTCCAATCCTCTTCCTGGTCAGGCCCGGTAGTGAGTTCACTGCTTTTTTGGTACCTATAATGGAGTTTTTAGCAGGCAAAATTGTCATTCTTATTTGTTATGCTATGTCCCCAGCAGACTGTGAGTTTCACAAGCAAAGAGACCAGGTTTATTTCTCAGCATCTAACATGATGCCTGAGGGTTCATAATATGTACTCAGTAAGGGCTTTTAAAAAATGAATAAATAAATGAATACATTCTTCCAAATTCAGTCTTAATGCTAGCTTTTTCTTTGTGTGTTCAGATGCTAAACTTAAAAAAAAAAAAAGAATGTCCTGTTTATATATATATATATTATCTCTTAGAAAGGATGCCCATCAAAATGGATTCCTATTCAGGCCAGGCCTGGTGGCTCACATCTGTAGTCCCAGCACTTTGGGAGGCTGAGGTGAGCAGATCATCTGAGGTCAGGATTTCAAGACCAGCCTGGCCAACATGGCAAAACTCCATCTCTACTAAAAACACAAAAATTAGCTGGGCATGGTGGTGGGCTCCTGTAATTCCAGCTACTCAGGAGGCTGAGGCAGGAGAATTGCTTGAACCCAGGAGGTGGAGGTTGCGGTGAGCCGAGATCATGCCACTGCACTCCAGGCTGGGCAACAAGAGTAAAACTCCGTCTCAAAAAAAACAAAACAAAAACAAAAACAAAAACAAAAAAACGTGGGGGGCGGGATTTCTATTCAGGTTCTATTCAGGGGTAGATTCTTCTAAGTCTAATAATATTCAGGAAGAAAAAATTCTGCTTTTATAGACAGATCTGTGCAACTTCTAAATAATCCATGCAAATTCATGCATTTTCATTTTGCTCCTAGAAAATGTGAGTTTCTAGATCAAACACAGAGAATCCTGAAGTACAGAACTAGAGGCATTCTAAAAGTTAATTTGCAAAGTATTGACTGGAATTCTAGTTGCAATTTTTTTTTTCTTATTTCAATAGTCTAAGGATCTCAGGTCAGCTCACAAATTCCTTTTAATGGAAATGTAACTGAAATAACCCCCCTGAAGTTTCTAATGAACAAAAATCCCTGAGTCTCACACCTTCTCCTGGAAAAAGTAAGCAGAGAAGTGAGAAATAAGATATTCTTGGAAAGCCTATGGGAAAGGTTCTTCTGAGAAGGTTGAGGCCTCCAGCGGCTTCCATGACAAGATTCAGGAAGCTATTTGGAAAAGACTTGTCAGGAAGAAAGGGCACCAGCAGGAGAGGACTGAAAATAAGGGAGCCCTCTAGTAAAATTAGTATATATAGAGTGTAATCAGGCTTAGATCTCTCTTCCTCTAAAACCATAGTATTGAACTATGTGTCCTTTGATAACCTGAAGGAAACTACAGATTCTTTCCTTAATATGTAAGCATAGACCGGGCGCAGTGCCTCACTTTGGGAGGCTGAGGCAGGCGGATCACCTGAGATCGGGAGTTCGAGACCAGCCTGACCAACATGGAGAAACCTCGTCTCTACTAAAAATAAAAAATTAACTGGGCGTGGTGGTGCATGCCTGTAATCCCAGCTACTCAGGAGGCTAAGGGAGAAGAATCATTTGAACCCAGGAGGCGGAGGTGGCGGTGAGCTAAGATCATGCCATTGCACTCCAGGCTGGGCAACAAGAATGAAACTCCATCTCCAAACTAAAAGTAACCATATAATCACATAACTTTCATAAGAATTTAGGGAATTCAAACCCCAGGTTAAGAAACACAACTTTAAAATATTTGCCTATCAACAATGACGGCAGAGAATTTGAGTTAAAAGCATTTCTTCCTAACCTCTAAAGTGTTAACCAAACAAATGCTCTGTTACTACCTTACACTGTACAATTGTTATGAACAGAACAAAACAAAAAACACAACCAGTTAGCTTGTTCCCAAACACCCACACAGAAAACAAAAGAACACTAGTTAGTCATGGAAAAAAACCTTACCCTAAGACTCTAACTAGCATTAAAACCAAGAATGAATAGGCAGTTTTTTCCAGAGGAATGCAGCACTGTGGCATAATAGACGAAGCACTGGTTCTCTCCCTGGCTCTGTCATTAGTTAGCTACATGACTTGAGATAAATTGCTTCATCTCTCTTGGTGGCAGGAAAGAGTTAGTTTGTACCTCTTAGGTTCCTTCCAACTCTAAAAATCTATGATGAGGGATGCACTTTTGTGAAAACTTTGTTATGACTGGAAAAAACTGCAAAATAATTTGACATAATTCCCTGTATTATTCATATAAGAATGCCTCTATTGTGGTATTTTGGAAGACAGTTGTTCACAGTGTGAATGAAGAATGTTTCTTTGTATTAAATGATTTCAGTCTTGAATAATACCCATTACAGTAAAACTGCTTCCAAACACAGAATTTGGACACATCTCTGATATTCATTATATTTATTCTATGGTAATTTATAAAGCAAAAGCTACTCTGAAATGCTATATTTGTTTGTCTTGACAAAAAGCATGTATGGGGAGGGAAGAAAGGGGAAGCCTCAGGCTGGCTGAGTAGTTTCTTTATCCACAACTGTCTTCTTAGTATTTTTACCTTAGACCAACATTCAGTTCATTAATGCTTAAATTTTCATCTATAACATAAAGGAAGAGATATTTCACTCTTGACTAGAAAAATACAAAGATTCAACATTTCAATAACTCCATTCAACTTGCTGTGGGTTACCTCTGTGCAAAATACACAGAAATTCTTTCACTGAAAATGAGAAGTGAAAGAGGGTAGGAGTTATATACAAAAAATATTGACAGAGTCTAAAGTAGAGTGGAAGAACAAAAGTTGGACAAAGGAAGACTTAGCAGAGGAGGGGTCACTTACTTCACAGAGCTGTTTTGAGGAGTACATGTGAGCACCTGTCACCCAGCATGCACTCAGTTCTCAGGTATTATTACTATTCATCAATACTTTTCAGTTAACCCTCTCTTTGCTGTTAAAATATCCTTTTACCAAGTGGACCTTCCCACTAAAAAGGATATAAAGAACGTTAAACTCTCTTTTTCCCTTATACTTACTAAAAATTTGACTCAATGGTGGCACATATAATTTTAGCACCATTGTTAATATTATCAGTTACTGATTGCTATTAATCAAACATTAGACTCAAAGCTTCACACACACTATGTCTTCTACCTTCAAAAGGTAGAATAGAGATAACGTAGGTATCATCTCTATTTCACAGATGAGAAAACTCAGGCTTTGAAGTTAAATAATCAGCCTAATGTTTCACACCTGTACAATCAGTCTTTGTCTCCAAGTCTTTGACTCCAAAGCCTATTCCAAAGTCTATTGCACTAGTTAGTAAAGAGCAACAGCCTCCATTAGTTTCTCCTCACAATGAAAAATTTGTAAGCCAACTCGATAATTTAAAATCCTATTGGTACAGAGAAAGCAAGTGAGATATGTTAGGAGCCATGAAGTTTCTCAAGTGAGTCAGAAAACCCAAGAGCTGAAAAATTTTAATAATTCTTTAACAGATTCAACCAAGTGGCAATAGGATTTAATGCTGTCTGTTTCTTCCAATTAAAATTCTACCTAGATCTAGCAAATGTAAACTGTTTTGCAAAAGCACTTTTTAAATGTGATTTTACCCCCTTCTCAGATTCTACATGAGATTAATACCAGGCTTTCAGTAAATGTTAGGTCTCTCCCCTTCACAGAATCTTGCAATTGAGGAACTAAATAGTACCAAAGGAATCATATAGTCCAAGCCTTTAATGAGAATGATTGAGACCCAGAGACAAAGGGGCTTGCCCAAGGGCACACATTTTTGTTATCTATGACCGCATTTGATTCCCAAAACAATTCTGTTAGTTACTATTACTCTCGACTTTTCTATTTTATAGAAGAGAAAACCTAAAATCAAAGAAAACAAGTGGAAAAATCTATGTCCGACATCTGAGTTTCAAACTCTAGCAGAAAAAATATAAACTATAAGACAGGATCCAGGGTTGCCAAAACAAACAAACACACATGGTAACAAAGATGAAGAATGCCTCTCTCAGGCTCATCAGTGCACTAAACACAGGCAAGGAAAAAAATTGGTACAGAAATTGGTTAACAGAAATTTTCCAAACTGAAACACACACATGCACACACACACACACACACACACACACACCCACACCCAGAGAGAGAGAGAAAGAGAGAGAGAGATTTAAAAACCAGAATAGAGCATCAAGAACAAATGATGTGACATATGTGTAATTGAAATCCAAGAAGACAGAATGAGACAGAGAAAATATTTGAAAAAATAATGACTGCATATTTTCCAAAATAATGAAAGAAATCAAAGCACAGATCCAAGAAGTTCAGAGAATCCCAAGCGGGATAAATGTAACACACAAACAAATACCCCCTACACATATTACATTCAAACCCTTGAAAACCAAAGATACAAAGATCTTGAAGGCAGTCAAAGGGGTGAAAAAAGACACACTACATACAGAAAAACAAATATTAAAACAGCCTTTTTGTTAGAAACTATGCAAAGTAGAAAACTACAGAATGACATCTTTAATTCACTGAAAGGAAAACGAAAAAAACAAAAAACAAAAAACTACCAACCCCAAATTCTATGCTGGCAGAAGGTATCTCTCAGACATGAAGACTTTTCAGATCAAAAAAAAACATGACAGAATTTATTAGTCACAGATCTGAACTGTAAGAAATGTTAAGGAAAGTTCTTCAGGCACAAGGAATTGATACCAGACAAACTTGGGGGTACAAAAGAAAGATTTAAAGATTTCCAAAAACGGGTAAAACAAAGGTTTGAGATTTTCCATAATAAAGAGTTTTTAATGTTTAAAAATAAGTGTGTGAATATATTCTTATAACAATATCCACAGTACATGCTTTTTTTGCCCATGTATACAAGGTTAATAATGTAGAAGGCAGAATTACAATTTCTAATACTACTACTAGAGAATTAAGGAACAATTCTAAGTCAGACCACAGCTGGCATATACCTCTTGTTTGTGCTATATTTATATCCTTAAAGTTACGGAGGAACAATGTGTAACGCCTTCATATGCCTTGCCACATTTTGTACTGCACAGATATCTAATTTTTTAGCTTCCATGGTATCTCTTATAGAAGTCATAGTACTATCATGTCTTAGACTCCACATTCACCATGAGCCCTAATAACGAAACCCAAAGCTTTCTAGTGAATTTGATATGCTATAGTAAAGGTGTGTATGTTTCAGTAAATATACCTATAAAATGTTTTAACCTAAATTTCCATGTTATTGCAAATACAGATATAGTTGGGGAAACATTTGTAAGATCTGTTGAAATTACCTCATAAACTTTTGCAGATTAAGTTCCAAGGCAAACATGAAAATGATCTTTCAGTGCCTAAAATAGAATGTGTTTTGTGCCCCAAAACATTCTAAAAATTCTTGGTAGTTATGGGGAAATAAGAATTATTACACCCAGAAATGTTTAGTAGTAAACAAATAGAACATTAAGTTGCTTTAAAAAAAAAAATCAACCATTTCTCACTTCATATCAAGATGTTTTATACATTAAAGATTTTGTGGCTCCAGTTAGGAAGAGGCCTTCAGCCTCAGAAATCAGGAAAAATATCTTCCTTTGTTTTCTGACACTTATTGTACAGGGCTATATTTACTAAGCTTTTGGAATAATAATTTCATGTAGCTGTCACTTGTGAGATCCCTACTAACAACGAGTTCAGTACTATCTGGTCACATATATCTAGAGTTGCTGCAACTCGGAATTTTTGACAGGCTAAATGACTACATGTTCCTTTAGCATTCCCCCAGAGTAAGACAGAGAACTGCACTCTCCGACATTCAAAGTTTCAATAAAAAGCAGCCTGGGAGGCTGGTCCCGAGGAAGAGAAGCAAGCGGTATACGGGCAGGGTTAAGTGTACAAAAAAATAAGGAACCAACCATTATAGATTCCAATACCATTTGGGCCGCCCATTTCACAACTACAGCACCACCCATATTCTTGTATTTTTTCTAATCAATTGGGAGGCATAAAAGTATTAATTACTAACAAAGTATTGAAGCTTAGAAATTTAAGCACAATCAAGAGTATGCTTCTGACAAGGTTATCAACATATGCCCGTTCTTACGGTCACTAGTAAGGACAGTTAAGCTGGCAGGCCAGGAATCCCATATAACCTGAAGCCTACACCTCAGGACAAGCATAGGAATATTAAACTTCATGTCTGTGTAGATCTTTGCAGCACAGATCCATCACGACTACTTTTCCCAGATTCGGATAAAAAGCCAACTGTACCTAGCAAAGCCAAAGCAAGCTAAGATGTACTGTCATCCAGCATGGATTCCAGAATGTGTCCTTGGGTTGAATTGGGTAATTGCTGAGTAAGAGTAATCAACCCCTCCCCCAGTTTTTCGTTTGAACATCATAGTCTTCACTTCCTGAGTTAGCACAGACCATCTCCAAAACAGTCTCACAGTTCCAGCAGCTCTGCCGTAGTTCTCACTAACCTAACTACTCCCTGACACATCTCAAAAGCCACTACAATAGTCGCTGAATGCATCCATCTCCAAGGTCACCACTGCATAGACATTTATGCAATTCAAGTGTGTATGTGGCAAACACGGATCTGTGAAGACTTTATTTTGCTCCTGCCAGTTTTACACAGAAACCTCCAGTATTAAAGATGAATAGTTGTACACTCAGAATCTTTAAAGCTCCCTCCAAGGACATACTGCTTCATTAAATTCCCCAATATGCTTTTATTTGCGCAGAGTGGTAACAAAAGAATAAAAGAGCTGATGTATATCATTTTTGCCAGAGTTTTCAATAGAGTGAGCAGACCTGATGAAGTTGAGTAGCAATAAACGATAGAGGCTCTAGCCTTCTGTTCATAGCATCTGCAAATAAAATCTTGTAATAGGATTTTGAAAGACATTGCCTGTCCTTTGGGAAGGCTCTGTCAAGGATCTGAAGTGCATAACTACTTACAGTTACCATAAGTAATCTGTTTCATTTGCTAAGCCTGGTGACAGCAATTCATTATGGAAAGGTAAAACTAAAAGCATGATTTTAACAGACAGTTAAAGGTAATAAGATACACTGCATGGAAAGATACAGGATTCTGTGCCCAACTGCTTTTCTTAGTTCATGAACTTTATGCTAAATCACAAACATCCATCCGTTTACGGAGAAAGGGGGAAACCAGAGCTGCTTTGTAAGTTAGGTATTTACATAGTGATAGATCACAGAGACATAAATTGCCAATGACTTTATTCTTCCTCCAACTCCCCTAAAAAATAACTGTGGGCCTGTTATACAGATGTCCCTCTTGCATCAGACTTCTCAATGACTGTCTTTCTTGCATGTGACCACATGATAATTACTGGGCAGAGGCCAAGTTAATCCTGCTCTGCAACATAGCTAATAACATATTTTATCTCTATTAATTTAGAAACAATCAAAATTACACAGACAAGCCTTGCCTACAATCCTCAAACAGTATCTCTAACTCGTCTTTCTTCTGAATCAGTGGTAAGCAACCTTTATAATTTAAAATTACTATTTAATTATTTTTAATTATAGGTTTCATGGGCTTCATTTTTTTCCCATCACATCCTACAAAGGTCAGAATCTCTTCAGTACCTGACGATACCAAGACTGATAGACCAAAGCTCTACTTTCCACCTCCCATCTGCTACAGAACAATTTCCAGACCGTTAAGAGGTATATTGACATTTCTTGCTATGCTGTAACCATTTTTTAAAATCTCACACATATGCAATATAAGATTCTTACTCCAATCTTGCTCCCTTTCCACAGTGGAACAGATAGAAACTGACTTACAGGCCAGGCACAGTGGCTCATGCCTGTCTGTAATCCCAGCACTTCAGGAGGCTGAGATGGGCAGATTACCTGAGGTCAGGAGTTTGAGACCAGCCTGGCCAACATAGTGAAACTCTGTCTCCACTAAAAACACACAAAAAATTAGCCAGGCATAGTGGCGGGCACCTGTAATCCCAGCTACTCAGGAGGTTGAGGCAAGAGAATTACTTGAACCTGGGAAGCGGAGGTTGTGGTGAGCTGATATTGTGCCATTGCACTCCAGCTTGGATGACAGAGCCAAACTCCATCTCAAAAAATAAAATAAAAGAACTGACTTATAGAGAAGTAATATGAAGATTACATTGATCATAACATAGCAAATGGAAGGCAGAATTTGGCAAATTTATGTTCTAAATCAAAATTACATATTGTCTTTGCCAATTAAGATGTTTTCAGTTCACAGGAGTCATGCACTGAAACAATACGTGTTCAGTTCTACGGCACTGGGATAAAACTCTTAAGTGAACCAAATCCCTACAGGAGGGACCCATAAGGTGAATTGGGTTCCCTTCCTTTGTGCTCCTACAGCACACTCTGTATATACCATCACAGTAATTATCATTCCATATTATAATTATTTATGTTTTCCCAGGTGATGACCTTTTTGATGGTAAGTGTAATGTGTCTATTTTTTGTTTAACCCAAGGATTAACACTGTTTATAGAAAACACTCAAATATTCTTCAAATGAAAACCTAGTCCATGCAAAACAAGGTGTTCAGAAGCTTCCTCTAAATGGTTGAATATATAATGTTCAGTCTTCCCACTTTATTGCCTACTTGGAGATAGGGACTTGGTTTTGTTAACTCTTATGTCACCAGCAGTTACAGCAGCTAGCATGTAAGGTCTCCTACCATTAGAGTGGCATCATGTTAGAACAGACCACCTTACTGCTTCTCTTGCATGAGATTATTTACCCAAAAAGTATTCTATTGCATCATAAGCGGACTCCTTCTCCCACAGGTATTATATGGTATGTTTCTTGTTAATGGATTATATGAGAAAAATTAATCCCATTTTAGATAAGTTTTGGAAATGTGGGTTAATGAAGTCTAGTATTTCAAGCAGGATTTCTTTGAGCCTTTATTGTAAGATTCTCCAAAACATATTTGGTCAATAACTCATTGAGAGAAGTAGTTGCAGACAATGCCAACCTCTCTCATTATATTTCTAAAAATCAAAGAATAAGAGTTTATAGTTAGGATGCTACTCCCACTGAAAAACTTTCAGAAGGCTGACAACATTGGTTGAGACTACGCTGTAACTGAAAGCAATATAAATTGGTTAACCACTTTAAGAAAGTAATTTGGCAATACATTTTAGAAGCCCAAGGAAATAATCCAAAATACTAAAATAGGGTCCAGACATGGTGGCTCATGCCTATAGTCCTAGCACATTGGGAAACTGAGGTGAGAGGATTGCTTAATCCCAGGGGTTTGGGACCAGCCTGGGCAACATAGTGAGACCTTGTCTCTACAAATAATTTAAAAATTAACCAGGTATGGTGGCATACACCTGTGGTTCTAGCTACCTGGGAGGCTGAGGTGGTAGAATCATTTGAGCCCAGGTGGTGGAGGCTGCAATGAGCTGGGATCACACCACTGCACCCTGGCCAGGGTGACAGAGCAAGACCCCATCTCAAAACAAGAAACAAACAAAAAAACACATTAAAATAGCTTTACATGTTCAATACAATGCTATTATGAGAAAAAAAATTGTTTGAACATTTATAGAGTGTTTGAACTATTAATAGGAAAGAGTTAAATATACAACTAGGATATTAAGTGGTCATAAAAATAATTATGAAGACTGTATAGTAACATATAAAAATGATTATAATAAAGTTATATTAGAAACATGGTTTGCAATTGTATCTATGTTCTGATTATACAAATATGCAAAAGAGAATATGCAAATATGTAAGCATTGGAAAGGGATGATGCAATTTTTAAGTAGTTTGATCTATAATGCATTTTTCCCATTCTAATTTCCATTAATGCTTTTTAATTATGAAAGAAATAACAAATATATATATTAGCTCCCATTTATCCAGATTATGCTTTTTCTACTTCCTCATTATATCACCTATAAAAAGATATAGTATCAAAACCACGAGAAAATGTTTTAAGTCATTTTACATAACATTTACTGATGGGAGATCAGAACACTTCAAACTTCCTTAGAAAGCTGTATGCTGAGAATCACCTAGGTAGGAGCAAGATTTCTCCTGAAAAATGCAGGAAAACTGGCAGTTCTGAGAGGTAAACTGATGTGGAGAGGGAAAGAAACACAAATCTGGGCTTGAATTCTAGCTAGTCTTCTAAATAGGAGTATGATCAGCTGAACTGAACTCCCCATCTGCCAGGAAAGGACAACCACCCTATACCATGCATTGTTTTCAGCATACACTATTTTAAGTTCCTAGAACTCGGCCCCAAATCATTGTTAACATCCTTTCCTAAAGGGGTACAGGGAAAATCTTCCCTTAAAGCACTTAAAAAACTGAGTTCCCACAAATATTCACCTCAAACATATTTAAGTTGTTCCCATATTGTACATATTACAAAATGTGTGCTTGAAAACTGAAAAACTAGTTGTAAGGGAAACACAACCAGAAGAAATGAATGAGTGCACAATTTTATAGAAAATTGTGGAAAGAAACAATTAGTAACTTTCAAATGACAATACAATGAGAAAAACTGAATTGCCTTTTTTATAGCTTAAACTTTCCACAGCTTTTTTGAGGTATAATTTAGTAAAAAGTATATATATTTAAGGTGTACAACATGATGTTTTGATATACATATACACTGTGAAGTCCTAAAGCTTTAAAGAAAGTTGAAGGAAACTTCAATTCTGAAACCCATAATCAACCAAACTCTTAAAAATCCATTCATTCGATAAATAACTTATTATCATACGAAAGGAACTGTGCTGGAGCTTAAGAGATTCAGCTACTTTACTTTCAACTTTCTGCTGTTTTCTTACTAATTTACCTTCTTCATCTCTGGGTTCTACCTTTTCTGTCCTCCCTTTTATATTTTATTTTTATTTTATTTATTTTTTAGAGACAGAATCCTCCTCTGTCACCCAGGTTGCAAAGCAGTGACACAATCATAGCTCACTGCAGCCTCAAACTCCTGGGCTCAAATAATCCTCCCACCTTAGCCTCCTGAGTAGTTAGGACTACAAGTATGCACTGCCATCCCTGGCTGGTAATTTTATTTTTGTAGAGATAGGGTCTTGCTTATGTTGCCCAGGCTGGTCTCAAACTCCTGGTGTTCAGTCATCCTCCTGCCCTGGCCTCTCAAGTGCTGGGATTACAGGCATGAGCCACTATGCCTGGTTGTCCTCCCTTTTATAACACGACCCACTTGAGTTCATAATTAAGGGTTGGCAAAATGATAGGAAAAACTGTGCATATTAAGGTAGAAAAAGGTTATAGAGCAATCATAATTAAGAATATTACCAAAATGATGTTTTATACAAGTACTTAAAGTGACTGTGTAACACTAAATCATAATACTATACAGAGATAGATTTTAGCTAATATTATTGAGCATATTTCATGTGCCAGACATTTTGCCTATATTAACCCATTTATTCTTCAGAACAAGTGTTATGAAGTTGGTAGTGTTATTGTTCCCATTTTACTGATGAGAAAACTGAGGCAAAGAGGGATTAAGTAACATCCCCAAGTGAAATGGTCAGTAAGTACTACAGCAGGAATGTGAACCAGACAGTTGGGCTCCAGGACTCATGACACTTTCCTCTGCTCTGTTTACTGTAGTTAGCATATCATGTGTAGACACTGTGGAATGAACTATGTGGAAAAAAGGAGGGAAAAGAGGAAAATGAGAGGCATAAGAATTGCAGTAAAAATACTGCTGTATATTCTGTATGTATGTATGTATGTATGTATGTATGTATGTGTCTGTCTGTCTGTCTGTCTGACTGTCTATCTGTCTATCTTATTTATTTGAGACAGAGTCTCACTCTGCTGCCCAGGCTGGAATGCAGTGGCATGATCTTGGCTCACTGCAACCTCCACCTCCCAGGTTCATGTGATTCTCACACCTCAGCCTACCAAGTAGCTGGCACAGGCATGTACCACCATATATGGCTAATTTTGTGTTTTTAGGTAGAGACGGGGTTTCACCATGTTAGCCAGGCTGGTAAATTATTTTTTTTACATGGATAACTTTCTTACAGGAAAATTATAGGTCATAACCAAGAATAACATGTTATTAACATATTTTGTCTTTTGATTTCAAAGGTGGTTTTCAAATGTTCAAATATTACTCTTATATTTGAAGAAAACACCTGCAGTGATATTTAACAGATAGAAACAAACTGTTGTTTCCTCCTCACCATCTGTAACTTCCACCTAAATTCTGTAAAAAACCTGATTGTATTTCAAAAACAATAATACCTAAAGTGCTAGTTTGCTATTAAAAAAATCACATGTAATGTCCATCAACTGGTGAGTGATTAAACACAACACAGTACATCTATACCACAGAATATAATTTTGCAATAAAAATGAAGTAGTGATACATGCTACAATATGAATGAACCTTGAAAACATTCTAAGTGAAAGAAACCAGGCACAAAGCTCATATATTATATAATTCAAATTATATGGAATATCCAGAATAGGCAAATTTATAGAGACAGAAAGTGGAGTGGAGGGAAAATGATGAATGACTGCTAATGGGTATGGGGTTTACTTTGGAATGATAAAAATGTTCTAAAACTGATTGTAGTTGTGGTCATACAACTCTGTGAACATACCAAAAATCATTTTTATGGTATATGAATTGTATCTCAATAAATTTGTTATGTGTATTAAAGAAATCACATTAAAACACTTCAAAGGGTCCACATTGGCCACCTCACATGCAGAGTTCTGCTGACTTCATGACAGACTCCATATGAACACTTTTCATATAGCTACCACATCAGACATAGAAGACGAAAGCAGAAGCTCTTTAAATAATGTAAAGACTTGGGTAATAATGAAATTTGATGAATAAAAGCTTATTTCTGAGAAATGAGAAGTTACTAGAATTACTAGATAAGGTGCTGATTTTCAATCCCTCTGTAGGCAACACAAGGGGAAGGGGTAAATAATGTTGCAGAGAACTAAAATATAACATAAAATAGGTCTCAGAAAAATCATCTTAAAGAGACCAAAGGACTCATGTGACAAGGCAAAACCAGACTGCAACATAAACACAGCTACAGAAAGATAGTACTTCTCAGGGCCGGGTGTGATGGCTCATGCCTATAATCCCAGCACTTTGGGAGGCTGAGGTGGGAGGATTGCTTGAGCTGAGAGGTCAAGACCAGCCTGGGCAACATAGTGACACTCCCATCTCTTTAAAAAAAAAAAAAAAAAAAAAAGTTAAAAAAAGAAAGACTGTATTTGTCAGAAAATAGGAAACGGATAGGGCAGGAAGATACATAGCTACTATTTACTTAGCACCTATCAGGTGCCAGGACTTGTACCTGGGTAGTTACAGTAAAAAATAAAAGTATGAGAGATAAACCTTGATACTGCTCTTCCAAACTGTGTTGGGGAAAGGGTGGTAGGAGAGTGAACTCTAGCACCTAGCCTCTCCTGCAGATGTGCTTTTATTGCTGAAGAGACAATTCAGGTCACTGAGCTGTGACTGTGCCATGAGTCATCCAGCCTACTCTCCTTCATGTGATTCCATGTCATCAGGCAACCTTCTGACTGTCCTCTTGCTTCCCGCAGGTTAGCAAGTGTAGTGCACAACATAACTAGAGAGATAGAAAAATAAGGCAATACAGCAATGGAAGTTACTGCATTTACAGACAATTGAGAAAAATGTATACAGACTAAGCTGTTAACACTTATTATTCCATGAGGTGGAATGAGACAGGACTCATACACATTGGGATTGGATTTTTAAAAAATAACCATACTACTTTTCTATTAAGAATAAATGTAATAGTTCTTAATAATAATTTGGCTTTACTTTATGCTTACCAAACTGACTAAAAATTTCTGGTCTGCCTGTCAATTGATTCTTTAAAAAATTAGCCTTCTGAATTGATAGGTGAGCCTTATGATACAGTTTTACATGAATTCTACATTAACAGAAGGGTACACTCTAGATCTAGCAAAATTGAGTTCTGAGTCTCCAAAGTCCCAGGGCTTGGTGGATTCTAAGGTCAATGACACTTAGTAGAGCCTCTTCACAGCCATCAGCTGGCCTTCCTTGGTAAAATTTAAACCACCCGAGTACTCCTCATTCAAATTCTACAAGCAGAAAATATTAAAGAACTACAATTTAGACCACTTTCAGAGAACTTCTCCCAGCATTTCAGTACAATTTACAAATAAGCAGCTCTTGACCTGCCGGCTTGCCTTTAATCTTTGGATACAACAAGGTTATTTCTCCACAACCAACCAACCTCCAGTACCCTCACCATGCCTCGAAATAGATCAGAACCATGGAGAAAGTCCTTAGAACATAAGAGTGCTTAGTTTAACGTGGCCCTACAATTTGGGTCCAAAGTCCAACTAAACTCCCACCTCTAGCCCAGGATTTAAAATTAAAGGTTGGAGTACCCTGCAGCAGGGACCACTGAATGTACACTGACATTTCAGCATCAGATAACAAGCTGGCCTTCAGCTACCCCTAAGTATGACCAATGGGTTATCTCCAAGTGACTACTGAATCTGAATATGATATACTGTCACAAAACCCCCAAATCCTCCTTCTTGGCAAATTCCAACTAGTAAAAAATCAAGACCTGCCAGGCATGGTGGCTCTCGCCTGTAATCCCAGCACTGTGGTAGGCCGAGGCAGGTGGATCGTGAGGTCAGGAGCTCACGAGCAGCCTGGCCAACATGGTAAAACCCATCTCTACTAAAAATACGAAGGTCAGCTGGGCGTGGTGGCGCACGCCTGTAATCCTAGCTACTCAGGAGACTGAGGCAGGAGAACTGCTTGAACCCAGGAGGTGGAGGTTGCTGTAAGCCAAGATCACACCACTGCACTCCAGCCTGAGTAACAGAGCAAGACTCCGTCTCAAAAAAAAAAAAAAAAAAAAAAAAAATTAAGAACCAATCTATTATTAAGAAGGAAGTAGAAAAGAAAATAATACAGACAACTCAAACATCAAATTGACAGTCTGATTAGAAGACTATTATATTACAGTCCTTTCCAACTCTGAGATTCAATGGTTCCATGATCAGCAAACATTCAGAAGAAAACATAAGGACGCAGGTGGATCACAAGGTCAAGAGATCGAGACCATCCTGGTCAACATGGTGAAACCCCGTCTCTACTAAAAATACAAAAAATTAGCTGGGCCTGGTGGCGCGTGCCTGTAATCCCAGCTACTCAAGAGGCTGAGGCAGCAGAATTGCCTGAACCCAGGAGGCGGAGGTTGCGGTGGGCCAAGATCACGCCATTGCACTCCAGTCTGGGTAACAAGAGTGAAACTCCATCTCAAAAAGAAAAAAAGAAAACATAAGGACACACCAGAAAGAAGCTGAGTTAAGGAAAACCAGCTACGGAACGAAAGTGGTTAAATAAAAACTCACATAAAAAGATTAGACACACCCAAATAAGTGAGGGGGAACACTGAATCATCAAATTAATAGCTCTGCAAATCAGAGATACTAAACTTGTTCTTAAAACCAAGAAAAATGAATACTAATGAACCTAACTTGAATAAGTAAATGCTCTAAATACACAGGCATCTGTAAATTTCCACACCCAATGAGTCATTAAGACATTGCACTCGGAAGAAACTATTGTCATCCATCTATCTCCAAAGCCAGGTTCCAAGCTCATTCAGACCTTGACTGGTTTGTATACAATTATGGCAATTCATCTTGCCCAGCAGCCAGTCTTCTATGTGTCTGTTACAGCTACTTTTCTCACAGTATAAAATTAATCTTTATTAATCCCACAAAAGTAACTATTCTTTCTTCTCTCTGCACCCCATCCCACCCCACGTCAATTGTTTCTTTCTGTACTGCCCTAAGTAATGATTCTCAATCACAGGCTTCAAATAACTATACAACTTGAATAATATGGCTCCCAAATTCACCAAGTCTTCATTTCTCTGAAACACAGTTAAATCCTGCTTCTTTCAAGTCCACCCAAGAATAAGCTTCCACTAGAACCACAGATGCAATCACAAAGGAACAACCCATTTTAAGATGGCACATGTAAGCCTGGGTTACCAAATGACCAGCTGGTAGTCATCCACTGTGGAATAAAAAGGGCAAGCCCTTGATGGAAGCCCTGTGTCAACCAACAAACATGTTACATACAAGACCCCAAGCCTCTATACCTTCAAACCTCCTTCCTGATGATATGTCTGCCTGGATACTATGAGACACATCCTTTACTATATCACCTGAGTCATCACTCCTAGACACAACCCTTCATGCACTCACATACAACCACTGCCTCTATGAATCATCTTTCTGGTGACTACATTTATGAAAACTGTTATAGTCAATAATTAAACAATGTCAAAAAGATAGTTTAAAAAAAAAAGAGAGAAAGAATATAAGCACCCTACCAAGGAAGAGAGTAAAACACATGGGACACTGCCGAGAGTATCACAGGTTTCAGAAAGAAAAGAAGCCACCAGAAGGTCATCTCTGTTCTGGTCCAGAGCATTTGCCTAGCCATACCTCTCTCCGTAGTCTTCAGCCATTGTATGACTTTGCTCCCAAAGAAGTTGCTCCCAGGGGTAAGCCCTAGCCACTCTACAGGGATTTCTCCACTGGAGAAATAAATCCCTCCATGTGCAGGTCCAGTTTCCTGTCAAGGTGCTCTTCAGCACGACAGTCAATTTTTTGCTCTGCTATGTCTATCTTATGCTTCTTGGGGAAGGCATCTACAAAAATAAATGTGCTCTGGCCTGGGAGTTACAAGTTTACCTCGGTGGACTGGGTGATCTCAAGACGGTTTCTCAGCATGTTCTACCATGCCTGTGTCATTTGTGTGCTACAGTGAGCTCACGCCAGCTCATGAGAGCCAACCTTGCACATTTCTTCCTCACTCCTACTCATGGACTTTACGTTGGTAGCTTAAAATTGGTCATAGTGGGAGGATGCTTCTTGCTTAGAATCATTTTGTAAATAATTTTGTCAATTTTACTCAAATCATGTTAAATTTAATTTGAACAAGACATCTCAATATTCCAGTTTTTGCATCCAGAAACAATGTATATCCCTCTTGTTCATTTATTTATTTTTTAAATCTCAAGAAAAGTTTTATAGTTTTCTTCATTTCAACTGAACATATTTGTTAGGGTTATTTCTAATTTTATATTTGCTAAAACTTTGATAAAAACATGGATTTTTTTTTAACACTATATGTTTCTAACTGGTTATTGCTAACACTTGAGAAAGACAGCGATTTTTGTATACTTACCAAATATAGCACTTATAATTTTTAGTTGATTTCCTTTTTTCTTTGTATTTTATCTCCTTTTAGATCATTATACTTACTTTGGTTTTGTGGATTATTGCACGAATTAGAACTTCTAGAACAATGTTAATGGTGATAGAAGGCTTACTTAATATATTCCTAAAGTAAACTGAAGATGCTGTAGTGTATCACTGTCAAGCACAAGACTGGCTTGTTGGTTTGAGATGATGGATCTTATTAAAGATACAGTTTTCTCTTCCCTAGTTGTAAAATGGCTTTTAAAAATATGTAGATGTTGAGCTTTTTTCAAATGTTTTTTGAGCATATTAAAATAATTTAAGGTTGTTCTTACTATTTTAAACTGAAAAATCCTAGAGTATCGATAAGGAAGTTGATCTGCATTTGGTTCCTAGGTTGAAGGGCAGATCTAAGGAGTCCTAGGTCAGCAGCACGGTTTGTTCTGCTGCAATGTGTTTCTTTGACAGGCATTACCTCATACCTGACTGGCAACAGATGAATGCTGTTGGCATAATAGAGAAGTCACATTGGCTCACATGTAATTTTTCCCAGCAAAATAATTTTTCAAGCAGAGACAAGTTTTCTCATGATTATTAAAGAGAAAGCCTTTGCAATATAAGATAACCTGAAGCAGGGGGAAAAAAAGCTGAAAGTCTACAGAAGTGACTTACTTCAGCATAAGTGGTAGTTGACTCAGTGGCTTCAAAAACCACCATACTTTCCTTCTTTTATCTGCAAAGCTGCAAATGCAGATGAGAAAGCTGCACATATGGCCAGGCATGGTGGCTCATGCCCATAATCCCAGGACTTTGGGAGGCCAAGGCAGGTGGATCACTTGAGTTCACACCTATAAGCACTTTGGGAGGATAAGGCAGGTGGATCATGAGGTCAGGAGTTCAAGACCAGCCTGGCTGGCCAACATGATGAAACTCAGTCTCTACTAAAAATACAAAAAAAAAAAAAAAAAAAAAAAATTAGCTGGGTGGTAGTGGCGTACTTATAATCCCAGCTACTCAGGAGGCTGAGGCAGGAGAATTGCTTGAGCCTGGGAGGTGGAGGTTGTGCTGAGTGGAGATTGTGCCACTGCACTCCAGTCTGGGTGACAGAGTGAGAACCTTCTCAAAAAACAAAAAAACAAAACAAAACAAAACAAAAAACAGAAGGCCAGGTGCAGTGGCTCACACCTGTAATACCAGCACTTTGGGAGGTCAAGGTGGGCAGATCACAAGGTCAAAAGATGGAGACCATCCTGGTCAACACGGTGAAACCCGTCTCTACCAAAAATACAAAAATTAGCTGGGCATCGTAGTAAGTGCCTGTAATTCCAGCTACTAAGGAGGCTGAGGCAGGAGAACTGCTTGAACCCGATTGTGCCACTGCACTCCAGCCTGGCAACAGTGCAAGACTCTATCTCCCATCTCAAAAACAAACAAACAAACAAACAAACAAAAAAACAAAGGCTGCAAATACATTCCTCCCTTTATTAAAACAATGGATTAATTAAGAAGGCTATATACTGGATCAGCTTTTAAATTTTGATGCAAATGGTCTCTATTAGAAGCAAATTACCCTCTAAGACTATTTCTCAAAGAAGAAAGCATGAGCCCAGGATTTATAGATACATAGAATTTTCTGACTGTAATACTAGAAACAAATACCAGTTAGACTTGACTATGCTAGCTCTTGTTTTAGTTTGTTTTTTAGTACTCTTGTGTCAACAAATGAACAACAGCCACTAACCTTTTGTGAGTACTTCCCATGTACTACTTGGTGTCATGGGAAGGACTAAGTCCTATTAAACTACTTGGTTTACAAAGTTGCTCAGTTTTAATAGGTCAGTCCCAACTCCATTTTTCCCATCAGCACTACTGTTTTCAGTCCCTGATTTTGCAAATATGAGTTGTTTACTGTATTTTTTAATTATTGTTGAGGCTTCCATTTTATTCTATTTTGTTTTCTTGTTTTTTCCCATACGGTGTGGCAGGAGAAACATTTGGATCCTCCTTATAGAACCATTGGATCTAGTGCTACCTGCTTACCAGAGTGTGGCCTGCTTGAGATTTGAGATATTTTTGTAACCCCATTAGCTAATAGGCATGAGTACTTGCTATCAGGGAATCTAAGACACTTGATTTAAACACTGAAAAGTTTAAATCATTATCATGAATGGAGTAACTGCAGTACAGAGAGGGGTGTGCAACTTTTGAAGTGTATTCAAGAGATAAGGCTAACCAACACTTGGGTTCCATTGTCTCATCCAGGACACACATCTATCACCAACTCCTGATACTTTACACAACCTGCTCCACCAACAGCCTTCCCTACTTCAGTAAACAGTAATTCCACCTTCAGGTGTTTAGACTTAAAACTTTATTGCCACTTTCTCACAGCATATATCTAGTTCATCAGGAAATGCTGATGGCTCTGTCTTCCAAATATGGCCAGAATCTGACCATGTCCTATCAGCTCTCCACTGCTACCATCCTGGTTCAAGTCACCATTATCTGTCACCTTGATCACTACAATAGCCTTCTGTTTCCACACATGTCCCCTCAATACTATTTTCAATAACGTGATCAGAAAGCCAGTTCTTATTATTTCTCTGCTTGAAACCGCATAATATCTTCCTGTCACATGCAGAGCAAAAGCCAAGTTTTTATAATGGCTTGGAACACCCTAGATGCTCAGGCACAGACGAGCCTGGACTTGCTATTCCCTTCCTTCCAGTTCTCAGACCACGCTGGTTTTCCTCATGCTGCGTCAGCTCTCAGGATTGCCTCCTGACTTTTTCACTTGTTATTCCCTCTACCTGGGATGTTCCTTTCTTAAATATCAAGCTGGTTTGCCCCCTCATCCCAGTGAGGCTTTTCCTAACCACCCTATTGTAAACTGCAGACACACACACACACATACGCACAGGCTCCCCATCCCCATTTCCTAACTTAATTTTCTCCAAAGCAGTACATATCTTCATCTACTATATTACATATTTTACCTGTGTCTCTGTTTCATCCCCTAAAAAATAGGGGTTCTTTGCTGTATCCCCAGTACCTAGAATAGTTCCTAGTACATAGAAATCTCAAAAACTACTTACTGAATGAATGAATCAGGTTCATTGCATGCTGTGATGAAGGCAGTGACGGACTGAGATTGTGACTCTTGAGTCACCTTAATCTTCACAAATCCAAGAAATATTTGAAAGAAGATGAAGAGGTATATAGAAGTTGACTTTATTTTAATGCAGTCATATAGCTAGGCTGTGAAAACTTGTTCAAGAGATTTACAAAGCTGCTTCCTCGGATCAAGGACACTTGGAATTAAAGAGCTTGGAGTGGCTCAACTTGTCAGACCCCCTGGGGACTCATAAAATTGCTCTTCTGGCTGAGCACGGTGGCTCATGCCTGTAATCTCAGCACTTTGGAAGGGTAAGGTGGGCAATCACCTGAGGCCAAGAGTTCGAGACCAGGCTGGTCCAATATGGTGAAACCCCGTCTCTACTAAAACTACGAAAATTAGCCAGGCATGGTGGCAGGCCCCTGTAATCCCATCTACTTGGGAGGCTGAGGCAGGAGATTCGCTTGAACCCAAGAATTGGAGGTTGCAGTGAGCTGAGATCAAGCCATTGCACTCCAGCCTGGGCAACAGAGTGAGACTCTATCTCAAAAAAAAAAAAAAAAAAAAAATACACACACACACACACACCCCCCCCCATATTATATATTATTTATATATATAATATATATATTTTGGTTCTTCCCTGAGGTGACAAGACATCTGATCACACCAAAACTGAAACTACAGAAGGAAAAAAGCAGTAGCACTGCTGATACGATCAAGGAAACACAAGCGTTCTGATTCAAACCAGACATGTGGATCAAATCAGCAGAGACTGCATTCATTTTTCATAAGCTGACCAACCCCCAAACTCAACAGAATCACTAAATTTTAAACGTAGAGAACATTTCCTAGAAATCAATTTCAAAAGAAGGTTACAAAATTTTATAAGGAATCACACTTTCATTGTCTGTGTTTACCTCCAAGGTGTATACCTCAGGGACAGGCCTGAATTACCAAGCATTTATCCCATTGCCATGGCTCACATTTTCATGAACAAAATGCAAGAGCTGAAAGCAAAATATAATCAACAAAAACTCGATATTCATGACATTCTGAAGATGAATTTACAAAGCGTAGAGCTATCCCAAAACTTCTCACATGCAGTCAACTTTGGAACATGATTATAATCCTTGATTCTGTAAAACACATTATTTTTCATGAAAAAGCTGAAATCAAAGCTGCAGTTACCATCTGTGATATAAATCTAGCATTACAACAAATTGAGATAGGCCTCACTAACATGCTACAGTTGTAGAGTATGGTTGTTTCTTAAACACCACTTTCCTGTCAAGACTAGCTCCAAGCCTTTAACTATGTACTTCTGAAGGAAAAATCAAACTGATTTCAAATTAATTTTGGAATCATAATACTACTGAACTGTTTTATATCATTATTGTTAAGAATTTAAACTTCATATAGGTCCACATGTGTGGATTTCAGATTATATAATTCATTGCTTTAAAAGCACATGTGCTTACTTTTCAATAGGATCAAGGTTATGAAAGATAGAAATGCCTGAGAAACTCATAGATGGGATTGGAGGAGATAACTAACAGTTCCTGGCTCTACTACAAAAAAGCTACTACATGACATAGGCAAATCATTTAACCCTATGTGTGCCTCATTTTCCTCACCTGTAACAGTTGTGAGGCTAACCACAGTATATGTGAAATACATACCACTATATATACCAAAGTAACACTGGACACATAGCTGTGCTGCTATTATTTGCTCGACCCGTACTGTTCAATAAAATCTTATTAAATTCTGGGTAGAAGAACTTGTTTCATGCTCAGAATGATAGGGCCTCATCCTATGCTTTAAAAAAAAATTAATATTTCTTTAGGTAGGTGACATGAAACACTTAGGTAACAATACCCAAGGTAATGTATGCTGTGTTCAGAGAAGGGAGTGGTCAGTGTGGACTGAAGAGGAAGCCTTCTTGAAAAGAGACAATATGAACCGGCTCATCAGGATAGGATTTGGATAAGAGGAAGAAAAATTCCAAACAAGAACCTCAGAAGTAAAAGCAGCGAGGCAGCAGTGAAGATGCTCATTCAAAAAGGTGAATACACCTCCACCAGTACAATTCTTGTTCAGTGACATAGGTCAGATGAGTAAATTGAGGGAATAGTCCAGGGGGAGGTTTGAATCAAACGCTGATATAAAAGATATATTGCAGAACAGAAAAAAAGTGGAAAAGAAGAAGCTTCATGTTGCTTAAGGGAAACATCTGGTAAAATGAAAATTAGTGGTTTATCTAGTAAATGGATGAATAAGTTTGCTATAAAAGCATAAGCAAAACCTTACTGATGGATATATCCTTTACTGCTTTTTTTTTTTTACTGGCTTTATTCACTACTTTAACATCAATGTCATTATTACTACCCTACCATGTCTTTAAGTACCATGAAACATATTTATATGCATAAAGAAATAATAAGCTATAGAACTATCATATTCATTAACATGTGACTGTGTGGGTGTGGGTAAAAAGCAGAAGACGACAACTGGGAAGGGGTTCCATGCAACTTAAAAATGCTGTTTGATCTCTAAAGAGCATCATAGCCAGGGAAAGTAGATTATTATTACTACTACTAAGAGGAAAAAAAAAATCAGACAGATATCGTTGAGGACAAAATCAAAAACTGATTTTAGAGGAATGTAAAACTGTTTAACGAAGTATGATATGGCTATGGCTATGTTCAATAGTATGAACTGTCACTGCTCTGTGACTGCAAGCAAAAAAAAAACTCAGACAATATACTCAGAACATAGCATTTGCTAGTAATGGACTCACATCTTCAAGATTCCTACTGCTTGAATGAAATTCACTCAGTTGCAATTTTACACAAATAATCCACCATGAAATGTTATAAGAGCCCAGCATCCTGAGTTTACATATGAATTTTTCAAATCAATCCTGTTCAGTCGGAACTGGAAAAAAGCAAAAAGTTAAAATACAGCTTATAAGTATTAATAAAAGCCAAATGTAATCCATTCATCTCCACAGTCTACATGAAACATTTAGATAATATGGAGTAACATCCACTGCCTTCTAATTCATCAAAACTCTATGTTCTAGGAATAAATTTTGGTCACTCATACTCTAATAAAACTCTTACTGTAATAAAAACTATCAGGCTGGGTGCAGTGGTTCACACCTGTAATCCCAGCACTGTGGGAGGCCGAGGGGGTGTATCACCTGAGGTGAGGAGTTCAAGAACAGCCTGGCCAAAATGGCAAAATCCCATCTCTACTAAAAATAGTACTAAAAAAGATTAGCTGGGTGTGGTGGTGCGTGCCTGTAATCCCAGCTACTTGGGAGGCTGAGGTAGGAGAATCCCTTGAAACTGGGAGGTGGAGGATGCACTGTGCTGAGATCGCACCACTGCACTCCAGCCTGGGAGATGGAGCAAGACTCTGTCTCAAAAAAGAAAAAAAAATTATCAATCAACAGCAATAGTTTATGCCAAATGGTGGAAGTCCTTTTGAGAATTACAATGTCATTGTTAAAAATACAGGAAAAGAGGCCAAGCGCAGTGGCTCACACCTGTAATCCCAGCACTATGGGAGGCTGAGGTAGGCGATCACAAGGTCAGGAGTTTAAGACCAGCCTGGCCAACGTGGTGAAATCCTGTCTCTACTAAAAATACAAAAATTAGCCGGGTATAGTGACTGGTGCCTGTAACATACATATGAAAGAAAATTAAATGTACTGAATGAAATTATTTTAACATTATACTTAGTGTGGCATGAAATAATACTTATTTTTCTTTTTATTACCTACTTTTATGCATGTGTCACAAGAAAAGCTAGAGGTTTTGAATTTGCTTGTATCTCTTAGCAGATGAGGAGACCTACTTTCAGAATTTGTGCTAGCCAATGCTGCACAAATTCAATTTTTTTAACTGACCAGTAGCCCATTCATCAACCTTAAGTGGAATTTGGCATACCTAAAAAATAGAGGAAAGAAAATAATATAAGACTTGTGTTCTAATTCCAACTCATTTGCTTACTAGCTAATTAATCTTAGAGCTTTAACCTTTATGAATCAGCTTTTTCACCTGTAAACTGAAGAGTGATACCTAATACATAAGTTTTTTTTTCTTCTCTCAGCCTTTCTCAAAGGGATATAAGTTCTTAATGGTGGATTCAGATTTTCTACATTGATAGACACAGGCAGTTCTCTGACTGGAAGGAGGTACATGAACATGCCTCTGCATAGCACTGCACTGAAGATGATGAAAAGATTAATTGTCCTATCAAATAAAGGGGACTTGATGGAGATGCCGAGCAGTTAAATTCTCCCAAACTCCTCTCCTTGATCCCAGCACTGCCTGTTGTAGAAATTACATATTACAAAAAGGAGAAGTGAGGTAGGAGATACAAAGACAAAAAATGAATATTCACAGTACAGACTCATATAAGGTGTACAATTTAAAAAGTATGCATTATTTCCTTTAGATTAAATAAGTAGAAATAGTCCAGCCTTCTAGATTTTCTTCGGAAAATTAAACCCTTTTATCAGAATTCAATTCAACTCAACTTTGAACTCTTATTACGCGCAAACTACTCCATTAGATACTGTTGAAGATGAGGAAAAAAAAAAAAAGTCTATTGCTTTCAACTAATATATAAAACAGAGCAAAATAATTCCTACACTACGAAAACAAAAATATTATAAAACCGAAGCACAGACTTCCATAATCCTAAAACTAGCACTTAAGATAACAATCAGGCTGGGCACAGTGGCTCATCCTGGTAATCCCAACACTTTGGGAGGTCAAGGCAGACAGATCACCTGAGGTCAGGAGCTTGAGATCAGCCTGGCCAACATGGCAAAACCCCATCTTTACTAAAAATACAAAAATTAGCCAGGCATGGTGGCAGGTGTCTGTTAATTCCAGCTATTTGGGAGGCTGAGGCAGGAGAATCACCTGAACTTGGGAGGTGGAGGTTGAAGTATTTTGTGCATGCCGAGACTGCATCACTGCATTCCAGCCTGGGAGACAAAGACTCTGTCTGGGGGGCTGGGGGGGGAGTGGGCAGTCACAATCTACTCTTTACCCTTTTGGCCAGACTTGACTTCACACTATAGATAAAAACACACTCCAGCATCCCAAACCACTTTTGCCAAACATATTATGCATTTCACACTTCTATGTCTTTGCTCCTACCATTCCTGTAGACTACAGGTCCTTTACTGATATCCTGTAAAACCAAATTCCATTCCTTTTCCTTCCACCCACTTGGAATTAAGGGAGGTGATTTAGGGGGAAAAAAATATACCACGGACCACAGGAGAGGAATGAAAGATCTGTACCATAGGAGTGATGAGATAAATGAGATTAAAAATTTGTCAGAACCTTCTAGAAAACCATCACTCCATGCTATACAGAAAATTAACGAGTCTAACAAGGTCTGACAGGAGGAATCCGAGAGGTGAGAGACAAACCTGTCAAGATTATGGGATAACAAGAAAACCAGCAGCAGGAAATGTGTCCAGGAATTACAAAATGAAAGGACTTAAAGCCACACTTGATCTTTTCATGTATTATTCCAACAGGAATAAAAATCATGTGAAACGTTAACCACTGATTACACAGATAGCATCAAAGAATAGAATTTAGTTTTTACCATTTTAAGATGCTGCAAAGATTAAGCACTTAACCCTAGAAGAGGGAACCTAATTAAGTCTGGAAGAATGCCTTTGTTCAGAAACTGTCCTGTCTCATCCAAAGGGCTCTGAACTAAAAATGGAGAAGTAGAGAGAAACAATGTAAATTGATACAATACTGCATCATTCATTCAACAAACATTGACCAGGTACTGTTCTAACACTGGGGATACAGCAGTCAACAGACCTGACAAAATTCCAGTGCTTATGGAGGGAGAAAGCCAATTAAAGAAATAATAATAATGATTTCAGGTGATGTTCAGCTTTGAAAAAATACAGCCAAGTACAGAAACAGAAAATGACAGCTAGGGTAGAAGGTGTAGAACTGAGGGAGGACGTCTGGCAGATCTGAGGGTAGAGCTAGAGAGAAAAGGAAGGCCCTGAAAGACGAAGGATCTCGACATGTTTGACAACAGTGAACTTGGTCAGAACATAATAAATGAGAAGGGTGGTAGTGGGAAGATGAAAGGGAGGCAGAGTCAGAGTAAGGTAGAGAAGAAGTCTGGATGTTATATTTATGTGTGATGGAAGCCTCTGGAGGGGAGAGGATGTGGAGTCTGAATCACCTTTTTGATCACTTAGGCTATTGAGTGAAGAAAGGACTGCAGGCAGTTAAGCACAAGACGACTGTGAGTTGGACTAGGATGGCAGCAACAAAATTGACACACGTCAGATACGATACGTAAAGAAAGACTGGAGACAGCCTTAGAACAATTTTTAGAAAAAGGGACATCAAATATGCAACCTCCAATGTCGATAAACAAGTGGAGAAAATGATCATGCACAAAATACTGCTGGGCTCCATGAGAGTAAGAGCTGTCATGCATTGTGATTATTTCCAAAGCCCAGCACAATGCTTGGAACATCAGCAGGTACCGGGAAAAGATATTTTTTCCAACAAATTTTGACACTTTAACACAAGAAAGCAAGTATAACCTTACAGGTATTACCAAAATTTAGTGAGATGGGATTCAATATTGGTCTATAAACCTTTAAGCTCTCGTAGGTGAGTAAACTGTTTCAAATAAACAAGCTTACTGAAACATTTACTGAGTGTCCTCTGAATGTTACTAGTGAGGCACACTAAGAACAGAGAGCTAAGACCTGCCTCTCCTGTCTCCCAAGGAAGAGTTCACACCCTGGTGGCCCAGACAAGTCACATGCCTGAACAAACATCAAGAAGATTTGTACAAAGAAGACTGGGCCAAGAAGACTGCTGGCAGCTGTCAGTAACTTTCAAGCAACAGCAGAGAACCACAGCAATAAAACACAGAGAGAACATGGCAGCATCCCTGGTTTTAAAAGCGGAAAGAAAGTGAACACTACACACTTAGCAACTGAGCATAATGTCAACTCTGAGTAAAACCCTAGAACAGAATACAAAGGGAGAGCTGTGGGCACTTAGACAAAGAGGTGACCAGTTAGAGCCAACACATGCATCCGAGTGAGCCTGGCTAAAGTCTTGTCCATTTTTGATAGGAGAATGGAAATTGGGAAACACATGACATACCTGAATTTTATTAAAATTTATTAATTCTAACTCTGGTAATACTTCAGGGGATAAAATGGGAGGAAATGGACAAAAGTACAGATCAACTGTATAGGAAACTGCCAGGATGGTCTTGAGAAAAGAGGTGACCAGCTAAAGAGAGTGACTATCTAAAGACAGGATCTGAAAGAAAATGTTTAAAAATGTTTAACAATAAAAATAAAATGGTAATATCAAGGCCAAAAGATACTGTCATTAGGGGTTTCTCAAGGAAACAGGCCAGCCAGACCACCCTACAGTGAACGCCACAATCAGGAGGTGTTCCCTAAATTAATATGAAGACATAATTTGCTTTATGTCTGCATGTTAATCAGATAATAGAAACTTGGGAAAGGAATAGCACATACACTGGACAATAAAAATAAAAGTTCATGATAGTCTACAAAGCTGGGCAAAAATCAACAGCTTTAAATTTCTTGGGGAAAATTCCAACTTCATACCTAGGTTTTCAAAATCCTACAAGAAACAACAGCATAAAAGGGAAAGTTGGCTTTAAGGGCTTTGGTGAACAGCAAGATAATGTTAAGTAAAGTTGCTGAAAAAGCAAATTCAACGTTAGGCAACATTAAGAATCCAGAAGAAAGGATTACCTGTATGTACTTTAATGAGTTGTTTTTTGCATACCCTACTTTAAGAAGATTGTTGGTCAGAAGCAGTGGCGCACATCTGTAATCCCAGCACTTGGGGAGGCTAAAGCAGGTGGATCATCTGAGGTCAGAAGTTTGAGACCATACTGACAAACATGATGAAACCCCATCTCTACTAAATACAAAAAAATTAGCTGGACATGGTGGCGCATGCCTGTAATCCCAGCTACTCAGGAGGCTGAGGCAAAATAATCACTTGAACCCAGGAGGCAGAGGTTGCAGTGAGCAGAGATCACGCCATTGCAATCTGGCCTGGGCAACAAGACCAAAACTCTGTCTCAAAAAGAAAAAAAAGAAGATTGTTAAACTGGAACTCAGACCAATGAAAGAGACTTATATAGTCTACTTAGAGTAAATGCTGACTAACTGAATACATGCACTGAATTCTGCTCCTTTCCGAAACTCCACTGAAATAATAGAGGGATTTAAAACATTTGGAACTAAGAAGCAGGTTGGAGAGAATAAATTGACCTAGTATACTCCAAAAAGCTGAATCCTAAACCAGCAGTGGGAAAAGATAGGAAGCTAATCCACTTACGCCACAAAACTCCCTCAAAACTCTAGAATTCCTGGTTTAAAATATCTCTGGAACTGCAGATGACAATGGGGCTAAAAATGAAGGAGTCATTGGGCTGCATGAGAGCATTCAGATCTTCTGTGCAGTTGGACAATTGCCCCTCTTCTACCCAGAAGAGTTGGACCACACACAGGTACCACACAGAAAATAAAAAGATGAAGTGGAAATTTACACACTGAATACTGAAGCCAACCCCCACCCCAACCTTCTTTCCCTGCTTGAGTCCCAGGACTCTGGCAGCCGGACTAATATCCTTTCCAGGAGCCCAGAAGAGACTTTCTTTGGAAAAATCTGATGAGTCCAAAAGAAAACACCAACTGATACTGACCTTTGGTGTTTTCCAAAGAAAAAGGTAAGCCAGACCACTCCACAGAAAATGCCATAGCTAACAATCCCATGCCCAAATAATACAATGCTTTCAAACAACTTTAGGGCCCTGTTCCCAAATACTAATAACAACCAGAGAGCTAAGGATGAACAAACATTTAAGGAATCTTTTACCATGTCAAACAGAAAAAAGTAACTTGGAAGAAAAAAATGATGCAGATGCAGACAGAAGTGAAATTAAAACACACACAGAGAGATAAGAATGGATGATATAAAAACAAAAAAGAATACTGAAGAGAACAATAGCACTCCCTAAGAAATTAGAAATCACAGCTGAAATAAAAACACAATAGAAATACAGAAAGGTAAATTAAGGAAATCTATTGCAATATGGAGAAAAGACAAGGAGTTCAAAAATACTTTTAAAAGATAAGAAAATTCAGAAACGGGGAAAAGATGGGGGAAAAAAAAAAACAAGAAATAATTAAGAAAAAATTTTCCCAACTGCAAACAAGAAATTTCCAGATTGAAAGAGCCCACACTGTATCTAGCATAATAGATAGAAGGCCCATTGCTGAAAAATGTCAGAGGAGGGTTATGAGGAAGATCCTAAGAGATTGAGAGAGAGTAGTTTTTTTTTTTTAATTTTATTTTTCCCACTTACTGGTATTCAAGAAAGAAAAGTTTAATATGAAGAGTCAAGAATCAGAATATCAGACTTCAACAGGGACTCTAGAAGTCAGAAGCCAGTAGAACAACTCATTTAAAATTCTGAGGAAAAATAATTTCCAACCTAGAATTCTACATTCACTCAACTATTACATATGTGACATAAAATAAAAACATGCTGCCAGGTGCGGTGGTTCACACCTGTAATCCCAGCACTTTGGGATGCTGAGGCAGTGGATCACCTGAGGTCAGGAGTTCGAGATCAGCCTGGCCAACATGGTGAAACCCTGTCTCTACTTAAAAAAAAAAGAAGTAGAAAGAAAAAGGAAAAAAACAAAACTAAATTTAAAAATGCAAGGTGTCAAAAAACTTCCCTTATGGAGCCTTTCTCAGTAAGCTACTGATGGAGATGTTCTACCAAACCGAGAGTAAACCAAGAAAGAAAACACCAGTACAGAAACACTGATTGGGGGGGGGGGGGGGAGGGAGGGGCGGCAGGGGAAACTCAAAGAAGGCTTAAATAAATAGAGAACTAAACCACATTCATAGATTGGAAGACTCAGTATTATTTGACAATTAATTCTTTCCTAATGGATCCATAGTTTCAATACAAGCCAAATCCCAGCAAAATTTTTTGGTAGATATTGACAAGCTGATTCTAAAATGTATAAGAGAAGGTAAAAGAACTACAATAGTAAAAATAACTTCAAAAAAGAAGGAAAAAGTTAAAGGACTCACATAACCTGATTTCAGTATATATTATAAAGCTACAATAATCAAGACCATACAATATTACCATTAGGACAGACAAACAGATGGATGAAGCAGAACAGAAAGCTCAGAAATAGACCCACACATACATGATTAATATTTAAGAAAGGTACAAAGGTAATTCAATGGAAAACATAGTCTTTTTCAATAATTTGCACTGAAATAATTGAATATTCATACACAAAAAACCAACTCAACCTATACCTCAAACCTTATATGAAAATTAACAAAATGAATAATAGACCTAAGTGTAAAATGTAAAACTAGAAAATTTTAGAATAAAACAAAGGAGAAAGTATTTGTGCCTTGGACTAGGCAATGTTCTTAGCTATGATACCAAAAGTATAATTCATAAAAGAAAAATTGATAAAACAGACTTTGTCAAAATTTTAAGTTCGTTCTTTGAAATACTGAAATAATGAAAAACAAACATACTGGCAGAAAGTATTTGCAAGTCTCATATCTGATAAAAGACTTGTATCCAGAGTGTCTAAAAGAACTCTCAACAGTAAATGATTAATCAACACAATAAGAGATTAAATAAGCAATGAAGGTCAAGAATGGGGGCTCACACTTGTAATCTCGGCATTTTGGGAGGCCAAGAAAGAAGGATCTGCCAGGCACGGTGGCACAAAGATCACGAGATCTGGAGTTCGAGACCAGTCTGGCCAACATGGTGAAACCCTGTCTCTATTAAAAATATAAATATTAGGCTGGGCAAGGTGGCTCAAGCCTGTAATCCCAGCACTTTGGGAGGCCAAGGCGGGTGGATCACAAGGTCGAGAGATCGAGACCAACCTGGTCAACATGGTGAAACCCCATCTCTACTAAAAATACAAAAAATTAGCTGGGCATGGTGGCACGTGCCTGTAATCCCAACTACTCAGGAGACTGAGGCAGGAGAATTGCCTGAACTCAGGAGGCGGAGGTTGCGGTGAGCCGAGATCGCGCCATTGCACTCCAGCCTGGGTAACAAGAGCGAAACTCCGTCTCAAAAAAAAAAAAAAAAAAAAAAAAAACAAATATTAGCTGGGCTTGGTGGCATGTGCCTGTAGTCCCAGCTACTTGGGAGGCTGAGGCAGAAGAATTGCTTAAACCTGGGAAGCTTGAGGTCAGCAGTTTGAGACCAGTCTGGGCACATAATGAGACCCCGTTTCTACATAAAAATTAAAAAAAAAAAAAAATTAGCCAGTTACAGTGGTACACACCTATAGGCCTAGCTACTTAAGAGGTTGGGACAGGAAGATTGTTTAAGCCCAGGAGTTTGAGACTGCAGTGAGTTATGATTGCACCACTGCAATCCAGCCTGAGCAATAGAGCTAGACCATGTCTCTTAACACACACACACACACACACACACACGCACACACACACACACACACATACATACAGCAGTAATTTTAAAGGTATGACACCAAGAAAGATATACAGATGTTAAACAAGCATATGAAAAGATGTTCAACGTCTCTGGTCACTAGGAAAATGCAAATTAAAACCACAGTGGGATATCACTAAATATTTACGCCAAAAATTTAGAAAATAAACTGACAATACCAAGTGCTCACAAGGATACGAAACAACTGAAACTCTTCCCACATTGTTTGTGGGAATGCACAATGGTACAGTCCATTTGGAAAACAGTTTGGCAGATTCTTATAAACGTTCACTTACCATACAACCCAGCAATTCCACTCCCAGATAGTTACCAAAAACAAATGAAAATGTTCACACTGCATATGTTTATAGGAGCTTTGTTAATAATCACCCCAAAGAGGAAACAACCCAGTGTTCTTCAACTGGTGAATAGATAAACTATAATATATTCATATAATGAAATACTACTTAGCAAAAACAAACTATTGCTGCATACAATAGCGTGGATGCATCCCAAATGCATTACACTGATGAAAAGAAGCTAAACTCAAAAGGTTACAGTACTCTATGATTCCATTTATACGACATTCTGGAAAAAGCAAAACTAGAAGGATAGATCAAAGGCTGCCAAGGGTAGAAGAACAATCTGATGACAAAGGGCCAGCTCAAGGGAACTTTTCAAAGTGAGAACCGTTCTGTATCTTGGTACTGGTGGTAGTGGCTCCATAAGGCCATGCACCTGTCAAAGCTCACAGAACTGTACAACAAAAAATGAATTGTACTGTATACATAAAGGAGATTCACACAACTAAGTGAGAGTTTATACATAATCAGTTATAGGTGTATATTAATAGAAAGCTGGATAGATAGAACAAGACAATCACGATCTCCAAGAGTGACAAATCATGAAATATTAAATGACTCAGTTGTTAAGTGCAACCGCTTAGTCATAAGAGGAAGACTACACATTAGGCAGCATGCAGTGGCTCATGCCTATAATCCCCACACTTTGGGAGGCTAAAGCAGGAGGATCATTTGAGCCCCAGAGTTCAAGACAGTCCTGGGAAACACAGAACTCATCTCTACAAAATAATTTTTAAAAATCAGCCAGGCGTGGTGGTACGAATTTGTGGTCCCAGGTGTTGAGGAGGCTGAGGTGTGAGGATCATTTGACCCTTCAGGAGGTTGAGGCTGTAGTGAGCTATGATCATGCCACTGCACTCCAGTCTGAGTGACAGAGTAGACTCTAAGACTCTATCACACACACACAAAAACAAACAAAAAACTGAACATTGATCCAAACAAAGTTATGATGATATATCTGCAGCAGAAGAATAAGGGCAACCAGAAGTAGGTACATGGGGTAGGGCAGAGGATAGTGTTGGGAGACAGCTCAATATTTATCTTCAACATTGGAGTCCAAAATTAATGTCAAAAATTGAAAAGTGAAGAGGTACAAGTATAAGCAAGACATAGAAGGGGAAAAGCAAAAGAATAAAATATTTAAAAGTGATGCAGCAGAAAATGGGGAGGTGGATTTTCAAAATAACAAGCCCTAGAAAAGCTTAACTCTTTAAAACATACATGTGGCTGGGCATGGTGGCTCATGCCTGTAATCCTAGCACTTTGGGAGGTCAAGGTGGGCAGATCACCTGAGGTCAGGAGTTTCAGACCAGCCTGACCAACATGGTGAAACCCCATCTCTACTAAAAATACAAAATTAGCCAGGCATCATGGCACATACCTATAATCCCAGCTACTCAGGAGGTTGGGGCAGGAGAATCACTTGAACCCAGAAGGCAGAGGTTGCAGTGAGCCAAAATTGCTCCATTGCACTCCAGCCTGGACAACAAGAACAAAACTCCATCTCAAAAAAAAAAAAAAAAAAGAAAGAAACCAAAACATACTTGTGTAACAGATAAAAATAAAAATTAAATATATTTGATAATGAAAGCATAAAAGGAAAATAAGGAAGGGGTCCAGAACAGTAAAGATTCTGAAAGTCTGACATTTATAAATGGTTGTAAAAACTAAAGGTGTTTAACTTTAAAACACACACACACACACACACACACACACACACACACACACCCCTTGGCACACATTAAAGGCTAATTTCAGTTTTTTATTCTGTTTGGCTAAAGGGTGCAGAATCAGGACAATAAAGTTACATGGACACAGAGCTCAGTAGTGCAAAAAGAAATTTCTAGTAACTGCCTGAATGTAGAACAAATGTCTCAGGAAGCAGCAAGTTATCTGTGGCTGGAAGTGTTTAAACAGAGACTGAACAAAATCCATGTAGAGGATGAGATATAAAATTCATGGCTACCATGGTAGACCTCTTAAGTCCCTGAAGTTGTGCAATTCTGTAAAGGATTTCATGTGATAATTTCCTTTGAAACAGTAGCATTCTAAAATTGGACTACAAACGCTGGTAGGTGAAGCAGCTTATGCACTCAGTACATTTGTGCTGCTTTTTCCTTTTATCCCACCTCCACCTCCTTTCAGCTTTTGGTTTTTCATTTCAAAAGTCTTAAATATATTTACATTTGATTAAAAATTACCTAAAACGTTTTTGGAAGCAAATGAGATATAAAAACTTAAAGAACATAAAGAGAAAATGTATGTCTGAATGGGAGAAAGCTGGAAGATAAATGAGAAGGTGGTCTGATGCAGTGGTAGGAAACAAATTGAAAAGTGGGTGTCCCTGAATCCATTCTGGACCCTATAGTTCAGGGCCATGGAACACTAAACAGGTCATTGTACCCAGTTAGGTATGAGACTTTGGGACTATGGTAAGAGCACTTGGGTTTCCTGGCAGGGGAATAGGGCAGAGGTAAATGACTAGGTCATAAACACGTAAGAACAACAAAAGAGCCACCACAGGTTAGTCAACAACAACAGAAGAATACTTTTGATGTGTTCTACTTTAAAGTTTCTAGAATCTTGCTCTATCGAAAAACAAAACTCATAAATTAACTTAAAAGCTGGTCATTTCAACATGAAAATTAAAATATTACACATATTATTGGTACAATCTTTTCTATGGGATTGCCTCAAAAGTCATTGTGATTTGCATATAGGCATCTGAATCTTTGTTATTTTCGACTCAAGGACAATATTTTTTTCCACTCTGTATCATAAAACTCTGTCATGCCTACAATTACAGTAACTTTATCCTAAAGTTTACTGAACTTCATCCTTACCAGTTAAGCATAAACACAAAGTAAACTTCAAAAATAACCTCTATGTTTCTTTAGGGTATTTTTGTATTTCTAGGTTTTTGTTTTGAAAATTAGTTTAAAATCTAGCAAGAAATTATCAGTGCTTTACACCTTGTAAACTATACTAATGTTTAGCTATATAAGAAACACACGGCCAGGTACGGTGATTTCTTACAAGCTCACGCCTGTAATCCCAGCACTTTGGGAGGCCAAGGCAGGTGGATAACCTGAGGTCAGGAGTTTGAGACCAGCCTGATCAACATGGTGAAACCCCGTCTCTACTAAAAATAATTTTTTTAAAAAAATTAGCAGGCCGGGCCGGTGGCTCAAGCCTGTAATCCCAGCACTTTGGGAGGCCAAGGCGGGTGGATCACGAGGTCGAGAGATCGAGACGATCCTGGTCAACATGGTGAAACCCCGTCTCTACTAAAAATACAAAAAATTAGCTGGGCATGGTGGCGCGTGCCTGTAATCCCAGCTACTCAGGAGGCTGAGGCAGAATTGCCTGAACCCAGGAGGCGGAGGTTGCGGTGAGCCGAGATCGCGCCATTGCACTCCAGCCTGGGTAACAAGAGCGAAACTCCGTCTCAAAAAAAAAAAAAAAAAAAAAAGAAAAAAAAAAGAAACACAGATTCAGCTGTGCTCTGGCACACTGACAAAGCTACACCCCTCTGTAGCATCTCCCTTAACAAACTGCACACTTACAGAGGGAAAAGCCTGATTCTTTGTTGAGCCCAGTATTTAGGAGCCTGAGCAGCATACCAGCCCATAAACATTGAAAAGAACCAAAGGATGCAGCCAGCTTGGAATTCTCTTCTAATTCTATCGATATTCTTGGTTCTTTTACTTTTACTTTTCAGTATCTTCCCTCTGCCCTGAGTTTCCTCATTGCTGCACTGGGCAGAAGCAGGGGTCCTTCTTGCAGTGCTGCTTGTCACCCTCCTGGTCCCACTCTGAACAAAATACTCAGGACTGGAGCTCTACCCACTCTACTCCCAGGCAGGCACTGAGAAAATGGGCCAGAAGAGCTTCCATTATGCTCTGTGGGCCAGAAACATGTTTGTGTTTATGCTTAACTGGCAAGGATGAAGTTCAGTAAACAAGGGTGGGGGAACTGGGGGAAGCAGGTGTGACAGAAGGGAAAAGAAGCCCTCATTCTTATATAATAAATCTATTGTCCAGTGCTGTTTACCTGTCTTACTGATGTTTTGATGAGGTCCAAAGGGTTCTAGCTTATGATGTGTCTTTTTTCCTGACTGGTTAATATTAATGTCTTCGCCAAGACTTCATTATAATGTAGCAATACGTGCTAGCAAGGTATGGTTCAAAAGCCCACCAGAATTAAATATTTTGAATGGCAGCTAGTTTAAATTTTCAGGTTCATTCCCATTTCTCTCCATTGACAAGTTATATTTGTTTTAACCATAATCTTGACAAGTATCAGCACCACAAACTAAATGTTTAATCTCTGAGTACTCCATCCCTGTTTCATATGTATTCAATAAACATTTATTGAGGATCTGTTACTTGCTTGGCCCATATAACATTATCCCTGTCCTCAATTCTTACTCCAACAAAAGATAGCATTCCATCTCTGGATGGCCATTTGGAGTTTAAGTGATAACTGTAACTGCCCCTCTGCTACAACAGACTTGAAGAAAAAGAGAAAATCCTTCAGTGTAGATGGCAGCTCCCCTTCTTGCTTTGGCCCAGCTGACCCCATAGCAGTTCATATTATTAAGTTTCAAACTTGAAGGATACTTTGTCAATCATTTACCCTACCTAATATCCCCTGGAGATCTCAAATCACTAATCTGAGAAACAATGATTCACATGCAAGGATTTTAAGTTAAAATATACTTGAGTGACCTGAAATTTATCTACATTTGCAAATATTTTATAGAGGAACATGAAGTTTGTGATGCACTCAAACTCAGCTTCAGAGCTGAGTGATTCTTAGTTAAGAGTCATCTGATCCAACAACCTTCTTGTTGCTTCTGGTTTCACTGTAATCATTTGTGTTGTCATTTAGGAAAATGAAATTGAGAACCAATATTTCAAGCAGTGTTACTCAAAGTGTGCTCTGCAGGAGAACAGTTCAAGATGCAATGAAAAAAATTCTAAAGGTCAGGTAAGTCCAATAAACGCCAGTTAAGCAAAGTTAAACTGGTTTCCTGGGAGGCAGGGCACTGACCCTAAGTATGTTAATATGCATTATTACTCTTCAAATGGGAGGGGGGGGTGGTTGGGAGTGGTATGAAGTGACCAAAAGAACCTCTCAAACTTTTCTGACCTCAGAACCATTTTCTGGCAGAACACCATGTAGCCCTGATGCTTTGGAAGCACATACTTGGGAGAAATCCTAATTAAGATATTCTTATATAAGAAACATTTGGATCTTTAAAAGGGATAGTGTGTAGAGCACCATCTACCTATATCTTAGAGCCTGATTTAAGTAGCAGATCCTTCCTCACCCAGAGGCTCCCAGCTCAACTTGCTTGTTGCAACCTCAAGATCTGTAAGTATTTCTACTTGGTCTTGGTTTACTTTCTTAGATAACATTAAACTATAAACTTTTAAAACTAGCATCAAACTAGAACTGCTTTCCGTTTTAAAATGAAGTGCCTTATTAAAGTATTATTTCCAAACTTTCATAACTGAAATCTGCTTCTATCAGCAGTGTACATTCAAAAATGTTTTTCTTGATGAAAAGTACAGCTAGTTTCAAAATATATCAAAGTATATTTAAAACTTGATATCTTCAGAATTGTCTTCCAACATTTGTGGCTTCAGAATTGTCATGAAAATACAAAACCACATGCAAAATAGATTTGCAAAACCTTTGAGGTTTAGCAAGCAAGGAAGAAAATTCTCTTAAATATGCTGCGTTTTTAAAGTGAAGTTTATTGTTTTAAAAATTCCGGTTCTTGCTCTGATGGTAGGAATCTCTGCCTTCGTAATATGATCTTAATGTGCACACTAATCATTTGTGCTCCAGAGTCAACTTCATTGAGGCCATTTTCTTCACCCTTTCCTCTCTTACTGCTCTCCAGAGCCTTGTTGGTACTCAATATTAATAACAAGAGCATCAATTAGATTAACCCTTTCGGAGGCCATGAATCTCCAAAGACTGACTAAACATATAAATATCCATTCCTTATTTAAAACTGTGTTCTCAGAAACTGGTAAATTATAGGGAAAGAACACAATTATATTCACAAGTAGTAAACTTGCTGCCATGATAGACTTGTTCAGACATAGCTCTCAGACGAAAATATAGAAGGGCCTTGGAGGAAATGCACAGTAGCCATTGGTCCTTACTTAGAGTCTAAAGTTTATAATGACCATTTTCAGACTCGGCTCCAAACTGTTGTACCCTGGCCTCTATAGTTAGAGGTGCACTGATTTTTTTTTTTTTTTTTTAAGATAGGAATTTTGCTCTTGTCACCCATACTGGAGCCCAATGGTGTGATCTCGGCTCACCACAACCTCCACCCATGGGTTTAAGCAGTTCTCCTGCCTCAGCCTCCCAAGTAGCTGAGATTACAGGCATGTACCACCACACTTGGCTAATTTTGTATTTTTACTAGAGATGGAGTTTCTCCAGTGTTGGTCAGACTGGTCTCAAACTCCCAACCTCAAGTGATCTGCTCACCTCAGCCTCCCAAAATGCTGGGATTACAGGTGTGAGTCGCTGAACCCTGGCAGTGCCGGGCCACACATATACATAAATTTGTATATATATAAATTGCTGCCCACTTTCCTCCCCTTCAAATATTAATGCCTTCCCTACATGTAACATCTCTTCATCTCTTCACTCTACTCTGGTCAGGTCTCCTTTCCACACTGACATGCAGTAAGTTGTCTGCTTCCTTCCCTTTGATCAAGCTGTTCCTTTCCACCGGAATGCCCTCTCCTCTCCCTGCTTTATATTAAAATCTGTCTGCCTTTCACTCTTTCTAAACCCCATTCTTCCAGACCAGATCTTTTGTTGGAGAATCATTTTCAGGAAGCTCACTCCCCAACTATTCCTTTTTTTTTTTCTTGGTTTCCCCATCCCCTGAACTCCTCACCACCCAATTTAGCCTCTCATTATTTCTGTTTGTTTCCCTCTTTGCACTCATTTTCCAGACACAGTTTACAATTTGAGGGCCAGGCGTGGTAGCTCATGTCTTTAATCCCAGCACTTTGGGAGGCCAAAGCGGGCATATCCCTTGAGCCCAGGAGTTTGAGACTGGCCTGGGCAACATAGGGAGACCTCATCTGAACAAAAAATACAGGCCAGGAGCAGCGGCTCATGCCTGTAATCCCAGCACTTTGATAGGCCAAGGTGGGCAGATTGCTTGACCTCCGGAGTTTGAGATCAACCTGGGTGACATGGCAAAACCCCATCTCTACAAAAAGTATAAAAATTAGCTGGCATGGTGGTAACTGCCTGTGGTCCCAGCCACTCGGGAGGCTGAGGTGGGAGGATTGCTTGAGTATAGATGGTAGAGGTTGCAGTGAGCCGAGATCTACCACCATACTCCAGCCTGGGTGATAGAGCGAGACCCTGCCTCAAAAATAAAAAATGAAATTTTGCAAGTCAGGGTACCTTTCCAAAACTCAAACACAAAAAAATTGTTTAAGGGAAGGATTAATGGTTATTAGAACACCAGAGAGATTTGGTTTACATTAAAATTGTAACTTTTGAGATACATTAATGAGTAGTACAGTTTGCTACAAGCTTCTGAAGCAAGTTTTATTATTGTTTATATTTTACAGCGGTTGAAACTCAGGCACCAAAGGTTAAAGAATGTAGCCAAAATAGGGGCCAGGCATGGTGGCTCATGCCTGTAATCCCAGCACTTTGGGAGGCTGAGGAGGGCAGATAATGAGGTCAGGAGTTCAAGACCAGCCTGATCAACATGGTGAAACCCTATCTCTACTAAAAATACGAAAGTTAGCCAGGCGTGGTGGCACGTGCCCATAGTCCCAGCTACTTGGGAGGCTGAGGCAGAAGAACCGCTTGAATCCAGGAGGTGAAAGTTGCAGTGAGCCGAGATCAAGCCACTGCACTCCAGCCTGGGAGACAGAGTAAAACTCTGCCTCAGAAAAAACTAAGTTGTAGCCTAAATAACCCAGCTGGTGACAGGGTGGGATTCAAAACCATATAGTCTGGGTATACAGCCCACCCTGCTGCCAGTACACAATGGTGTTCAATCCTCTGGATTCTAATAGCCCTTTAGAGAAGAAATAGTGAAAGGACTTCTGAGGAAGGCAAAAGGCCACTCAAGAACTAAGGGAGGACCATTTAGTTGGGGATGAGGAAGTATAACAGACTAAATTCAAATGAATTTTATTAAGAAAAGGGAAGAAAGTTTTACAGTAAATATATAATGTTTTAAATTAAACCTTTTTTGCTATTATAAATAGCGCTACAGCCGGGCGCGGTGGCTCAAGCCTGTAATCCCAGCACTTTGGGAGGCCGAGGCGGGTGGATCACGAGGTCGAGAGATCGAGACCATCCTGGTCAACATGGTGAAACCCCGTCTCTACTAAAAGTGCAAAAAATTAGCTGGGCATGGTGGCACGTGCCTGTAATCCCAGCTACTCAGGAGGCTGAGGCAGGAGAATTGCCTAAGCCCAGGAGGCGGAGGTTGCGGTGAGCCGAGATCGCGCCATTGCACTCCAGCCTGGGTAACAAGGGCGAAACTCCGTCTCAAAAAAAATAAAAATAAAAATAAATAAAAAAAATAAATAAATAGCGCTACAATTGAAAGATTCTTACATATTGCATCACTCTACTTTTAAATTACCAAATAAAGGGTGTCAATTTTTTTATGGCTTTTAATGTATCTCAAGAGGGTCATTCCAATTTATTCAGCAAACCAATAAAGTATATGTGAGTCAAAACCACGTGGGCAATTAATATGATTCTGTTAACCACTGCAAAAGTTACAGATGTGAAAGGATGCCTCTATGCTTTAATTTGATTAACAAGATTAAACATATTTACACTTTAGTTTCCTTCTGTAAATTATTTATTGCAAGGATGCATTTTATATACTGTGAGAACTCTATATTAGAGATATTCTAAATAATGGGACTTTTCAGTTTCTTGTTTACTTTTAAAAAAAAAAAAACCTGTAATTAAACAGGTTAAAAAAAGAAAGAAAACAGAGGTACTCTCCTTTTCCCTCTGAGGTATATTCTACTCGGTATTATAGCTCCTTAAGTGTATTAGCTGAAGATAGAAAAATAAGGAAAATGAAAACTATCAATTTTTTGATACTCAGTTTTGAAACAGAGATAAACACATACAGAAGTGAGACTTCAAAAGAGGTAGAAAAGGAGATTGTGAGCTAGAGAGAGAAGAGGATATCCTAACCCCCAAGGTGCTCTGGAGGGACTATGGCTTGCAGGAATACTCACTCACTACTTAACCGTTATTCCAACCTCAAATGCCCTTGTTATCTGAAACTGTCCTTAGCTCAGAATGGGAAAGATGCAGCGGGGGTGGGCAAAGGAGAAAGACAGGGGTTTCAGTGATGGCTAGAGCAGCATCACTAGGACAATAAGAAGATAACCGTGTGACTTTCAACTACGAACTGTGAAGCTCATAACAGAGCTATAAGTAAAATGTTAGGAAATACTACAGAAGTCTGATTTAAAGACAGAAGAAAATGGCAAAACCACAGCAGATAGAATTGGCTACCTACCCAGCCACCATGCCTGCTCCTGCTCCCTGCCACTACCTTGCTGGCAAAGTCCTCCTTTGGTTCCAGTGTTACGCTCTGCCCCTCACTTGACTCAGGGAAATCCTGGTTAGTCTAAACCAATTGCAGAGTCCTTTGCCTTCTTCTCGCTAAAGCTTGTTTAGGCATGAGTGTGCAGCCCTCTCTAATTCCCATGACAGGAAAACCACTGGAGATTGTCAGCTCAGCAAAAGACAGTAAGAAGACCCATAGCCATCATGGGATCTTCAGGGGATCTAATTAAGAAAAAGCTACCTTCCTTAAAACGACAAAAACAAAAAACAAAAAACAAGGAGAGAACCTAGGTCCTCGCTGATACCATCAAGCCACTGAACTAACCAAACTGGAAGCTATCCTACCCCTTGACTTATAGGAGATACCTAATTTTCCTGAATGTTTTAGCTATTTGGATTTAAGTTTTTGTTTTTTTGTTTAAGACAGGGTCTTGCTCTGCCACCCAAGCTGGAGTGCAGGCACAATCATAGCTCACTGCAGCCTCAACCTCCCCAGCTCAGGAGATTTTCCTCCCACCTCAGCCTCCCAAGTAGCTGAGACCAAAAGCACACACCACCACACCTGGCTAATTCTTTTTTTATCTTTTATAGAGACGGGTTAGAACTCCTGGCTTCAAGTAATCCTCCTGCCTCAGCCTCTCAAAGTATTGGAATTATATGTGTGAGTCACTGAACCTGGTCTTTTAAATTTCTTATAGCTATAACTTCATAAGTAGTTCATAATGAAAAAGGTCCTGAGATCATAATCATCATTATATTATCACAAATCTACAAAAAACCCCACAAACTTTAATACCTTCCCTGCTACTTAAATATCTTGAAGCAATCATCTGTTTTTAATTTTTCCATCTTCTTGCTGGTTTTTTTTACTTTAAATAATATAAACATATCCAAAAGTCAAACACTTCTGTTTAAGAATTTTCAGCACTTCCAGCAACTTTAAAAATTCGAATAAAAATTGCTTTTAAGGGTTTCCCTACTAAATAAAAGTCTAAATATCTGGTTGTGGGATACTGTAGAGAGCAACTCAAAGGAATAATTAATATTTTCACACACACACAAAAATAAATTCCAGTGGTTTCTATCAACCAAATGTTTGTTAAATGAACCCTATTATACAACATTATCATATTATACAGTTACAAAAGAGTCCCCCAGAGGAAATAAACTGGCACCCCTTTATTGAGTATAATAAAACATACTGAAAAATGCAAATCAGTTTTTTAAATTGCCAAAAAGATTACTAAATTTGATACAATGCATAAATTCGAAATTGGAACATTACACTATACTATATTCCAAATAAATGAGAAAACAAAAATTACCAAAAAGGAAAAAATATTACTGTATCAAAAACTTTAACCATTTTCACAGAGTGAATTCCCATAGCAGAGATAACAATGTCCAACTCTTTAATGACTTAAATTTTTCACCAGCTCAAACATCTTTTCTTTACAATGCTTGCCATAAAGTTTCATCCATTTGTGCTTGCTATAAAAACATCAGCACTGTAAATCTGACTGGCCCATTACTGGAGTGCACTAGCCTTTTCACATCCATCTTGATCCAGTAACTTACACCTTTATACTTGCTTTGTATATGACATGTATACCTTCAACAGACAAGCTGCTTCAGAGAGCTGTTGAAAATTCTGTTAAGAATCTTCTAAAGAAGAATCTTTTTTTAAATTTTATATTGAATTTTTAAACCCCAAAGTTCTATGGTAGGAGTTCAATCACTTCTATCCACGGAGGGAAAGAGAATATTTGTTAATTCATCCAAGTATTTCATGAAGACCTAGCATGTATGGTACCAGCTAAGCACCAAGATAGCAATAAAGAAAGCAAACATGACCCCTCTCTTCATCAACTCAGGCTAGAGCAAGGGTCAGCAAACATTTTCTGTAAAGGGACACAGAGTAAATATTTATGCTTGCAGGTCATAAGGCCTTTGTCACAACCACTCAACCCTGCCATGAAAGCAGCTACAGGCAAGTAAATGAATTAGTATGACTGTGTCCCAATAAAACCTTGTGAACACTGAAATTAAAATTTCATAATTTATGAAATACATTTCTCATGAAATAATATTCTTTTGATTTGTTTCAACCACTTAAAAATGTAAATACCATTCTTAGCTTGCAAGCCATACAAAAACAGGTAGCAGGTCAGATTTGGTCCATGGGCTGTAGTTTGCCAACTCCTAGTCTAGACATTAATATTAACTGTAAAATTATGTATTTACTGCTTTAAGTGCTCACAGGGAAAACACCTAAGACCATGAGAGTTTAATGAGGAGACATGGCCTAGTGTGAAGGGATCGGAAAAGACTTTTCCAAGGAAGTGACTTTTAGACTGAAACTTAAAGCAATCAGCCAAAAGCCAGGGAGAAAAGCAAGAAGACTTCTAGACAAGTGAACCACATATGCAAAAGCCCTCAGAGAAGAAGGAATATGACCAACTGAAGAATCTGTGAGGCTGGAGTGCAATGAGCAAAGATAAGCACAGCACAAGATGAACCTGTAGACAGATGGAGAACAGCCACACAGGGTCTTCTTGTCCAGGGTTAGGGGTTCTGGTCTTTGTCCTAAGAGCAATGGGAAACCATTAAAGGGTTTTAAGTCAGAGAGGAACACAATTGGCTTGGGATTTTTCAAAGATCACGAAGATTGTAATATGAGGAAATTTCAGAAGGGAGCATGAACAGTTACAAAGAGATCTGTAACCAAGGTACTGGGCTGGAGATGATAGAGGCTTGAACCAGAGTGCTGGTAGTGACGTTGAGAAAGTCAAAGAGGCAAGATGTGGAGACCAGATATAGAAGAGTGAAAGACAGGTTCTCTAAAGAACTCAAGTCTCCAGTTTCCACAACCAGGACACTGGTATCATTCAGGGAACCAGAGATAAAGTACTGAAAAAGCTGGGGGTGAGGGGTACAATTTTGAGGTCAGATTTAAACATGCTGAGTTTGAGTTGCCTGTACAATATTCCAGTGTAAATGCTAATTAATCAGTTGCATATAAGGATCAGAGACCAGAACAGTAATTTAGTTGGGGAACTGTTAGCATACAGATTGTAACTGAAACCATACAAGGGATGAAATTACCTACAGAAAGGATAAGGAACAGTGGCTTTCATCCTTGGTGACACATGAGGGTTACCAGGGGAACTTTTAAACATTTTGATGCTGGCTACTCTGGGTGCACTGCTATGAGTTAGCCCTGCTCTGCAAGAAGCAGTTATAAAAAAGAAAAAATATTTTTTTGATGCTCAGCCAGCAGTCCTGAACCAATACATAAGAATATCTGGGAATAGGACCCAGGCATCAGTGTTTTGTAAACTTCTCCAAGTGATTCTAACATGTAGCCAAGGCTGAAAGGAGGAGAAAGCCTAAGACATTAAGAATTAATAGTACTGTACTACAGAAAGGACAAGAGATTAACAGACTAAGCAGGTTTCTGATCCCAGCTACCTCATAATGTATCTCTCTGACCTCAGACTACTTCATATTCCTAAATTCTAGTTTAGATCAACAGAAAAGTAATAGTGGGTTTATCTCTTATATCCCCTATAGTCCCAAAAATCTGAGGCAAAATTACAAAATTGAAATATTTTATTATTTCTTTGCAGTCTGAGTGGGGAAAGGGGAGCATAGAAAAACTATTAACCAATTACTGGGAGTAGAATATATTTTTACAAATAATTTTCCCAGGCCTGCAACATTTTTAAATGATTGCCCTGTTACTGCATCAAACAGTATTTGATGGTATAGTATCTGTGAAGCCTGCAAGCATTCTAAGTGGAGTAGCTTTGCTGTACCATGCTACTCTCCAGATGGCAACTGCAGGAAGTTCAAAATGGTGACATGAAATTTAGCTTGGAAATTATTTAATTCAAAATTTTATTAAGTAAACCTTTTTTAAAGATAAAAAAGTAGACCAGGTGTAGTCGCTCACACCTATAATTCTAGCACTTTGGGAGGCAAAGGTGGGAGGATTGTTTGAGCCCATGAGTTTGAGACCAGCCTAGGCAACACAGTGGGATCCTGTCTCTATAAAAAATTTAAAACATTTTAAAAAATTGCCAAGTGTGGGCTCATGCCTATAGTCCCAGCTACTCAGGAGGCAGAGGTGGTAGGATCACTTGAGCCTGGGAGATTGAAGCTGCAGTGAGCTATGATCACGTCACTGCACTCTAGCCTGGGTGACAGATCGAGACCCTGTTTCAGGAAAAAAAAAAAAAAAAAAAAGAGAGAGAAAAAAAAGAAGTAAGCTGCAATTTAAGATTTGGGAATTGGCTGGGCGCAGTGGATCATGTGTGTAATCCCAGCACTTTGGGAGGCCAAGGAGGGCAGATCACTTAAGGCCAGGAGTTTGAGACCAGCCTGGCCAATGCGGTGAAACTCCGTCTCTACTAAAAATCCAAACAAAAAAAAAAAAAAAAGGAAAAAAAAGAGAAGAAATAGCCAGGCATGGTGGCACGTGCCTATAATCCTAGTTACTTGGGAGGCTGAGGCAGGAGAATCACTTGAGCTCAGGAGGCAGAGGTTGCAGTGAGCTGAAATTATGCCATTGCACTCCGGCCTGGGCAACAGAGCAAGACTCCATTTCAAAAAAAAAAAAAAAAAGATTTGGGAATTATGCATGTGAACTGAGGGAAGCACAGGACTCAGATTCAGAAGATCTGTGATTAAGTTTAAATCAATCACCTAGTATCTCTGTGTCTTCAGCCGTTTCCTAATCCTCAAGTCTCAATTTCTTTAGCTGTAACATGGAAGCAAAATTAACTTCAGAGTTACTATAGGAATTAAAACATGAAAATGGTTGTGGAAAACAGCTATACAAAAAAAAATTACCATTTCTTGGCCCAGCGTGATGGCTCATGCCTGCAATCCCAGTTGGGAGCCGAAGCAGGTGGATCACCTGAAGTCAGGAGTTCAAGATGAGCCTGACCAACATGGTAAAAACCCATCTCTATTAAAAAAGCAAAAATAAAAAGAAAGAAAGAAAAATTAGCTGGGTGTGGTGGCGAGCACCTGTAATCCCAACTACTTGGGAGGCTGAGGCGGGAGAATCACTTAAACCGAGGAAGGAGAGGTTGCAGTGAGCCAAAATGATGCTACTGCACTCCAGCCTGGGCGCTGAGAGTGAAACTCCATCTTAAAAAATAAAATTAAATACCATTTCTACATTATTTTCCAATTTGGACACTAACTTTGATTTACATATTTTGAGGAGTGGATCTTCTATGCTAACAGCACAGTATTCAGAAGATGAAAGAAAAAAAAGGCTTCATGTCGTGATTTCTGTTCCAGTTAGAGCAAGTTTACTTTGCAGGTCATAATTTAATTGAGCAACTTAGTCTCTGCTGGTAATTCCCACTATACTCTTCAAATTTAATTTTTACCATCTGACTTCAAACTCCACAAAGCTGCTATAGATGACAGTATTATTAAAATTCTGTTAAAGCACAGTTAGCATATGCAAATATTAACCAGCATTTGTAAGCCACTTTGGATCGTTTTTTTTACTTCCAAAACAGAATGTGAGAGCTAGAAAAAGACAGTTACTATACAGCCTTCAATTTGAAGACCATGGGATGAGACAGTGGACAAAAGTCTCCTAAAGCTAGACAGACAAGATGCAGTTTATTCAACTCGAAAGAGTCTCCTCCATCCCTCTCACAATTTCTAAGGTTAGAACTGAAGGACATAGAACTTCACAGAACTTGCAAAATCTCCTTGCCTCCAAAGCACTGCTGTGAGAAATAATGATCAAGCCATTAAGGACAAAGACTTATGGCAATTTGCTAAGTAATCTTTCAAAAGATTCATTCAAACTGGTTTGTCAATGGGAAAGAGCATTTAATAAATCTGAAGATTTACAAGTGAACTTTGAAGTTTAACATTACAAGGATAGAAATTATGTCAGGTTATAACAGAACAAACGAATTATAGGGAGATGGGAACAAAATTATAAGAGTCTTAGGGAGGATTAGTACTGGAAAAAGAAACTCAAGACTATCTTACTTTTATGTTCACCTCAAAAGGCTTTTAGGCAAAGACTATCACGTGTTGGTTTTTACCCATATTAGTAAATAATTTGTAATGGCCACTAATCTTTTAAAAATAATTTTAAAAGTTCTTTTAAGAGCCCTGACTCACTACACACTTTTAAGATTATTAGATGTACATAGCTAATACAGAACAAATTATTTTGCCAATAATTTGCTCATCTAGCAATGAAATACTCGTATAGAATGTGACACTTTTCTTTGATCTAAATCCTAAGACAGTATAATTATTTGGATGGAAAATTATGATACCCAGACACTGCCAAGAAAATGAAAATAATACCAGGACAGATTACAAGAGATGAAAGTTTGGAAGACCACAAACTTTTATGAGAATCTACAACACAGCAAGAGACTGTAAAGGAAAATAAATTATATTTCAAAAGTGAATCCCTGCCACAAAAAGAAAATGCATTTTATTTACATTGATAAAACCTGCCAGAGCTTTAAAGTTGCTAAAGATACTGCTGAGAAAAGCTAAGCTGAACTGAAGATTACCTCAAAGCACAGTGTTTTGATGTGTTGTGTAGGTCATCATTAGAGTTTGCAGACAAGCTCTTTTAAGATGTTATAGCCACTGCTCCAAACAGACACATTAAGCAAGTCATCAGGAGCAAAGGAAAACTTTGCACAATTCTGCAAGCTGATGGTACCATGAAAAGAATAAGAAGGAATATAGGAAAGGCAGGTAAATTTTAACTTAAACAGTCCAGGTTTGAGTTCAGAAGAGGATGGCTTGGCAGAATTAGTCAACCAGCCCATGGAATTCAAACAGAAGAAGGGTCAGGTCTAGATTCACATTTGATGCCACTTGCCAGCCAGAGGTTCAAATATATGTGTATGTATTCCCTCCGGTGACTACTGCTGAGCGACTATTACACACAAGGTACAGTGAGGCACTGCAGTGAATACACAGATAAGGAAAACAAAAACAGTTCCTATGCTCAAGAAGCTCACAATCCAGTAGACGGGATGAAACAAACATATTCTATGTGAAAATACATTTGAGACCCCTGGCCAGGTGCAGTGGCTCATGTCTGTAACAACAGCACTTTGGGAGGCTGAGGCAGGTGGATCACCTGAGGTCAGGAGTACAAAACCAGCCTGACCAACATGGCGAAACCCTTTCTCTACTAAAAATACAAAATTAGCCAGGTGAGGTAATGCATGCCTATAATCCCAGCTATTTGAGAGGCTGAGGCAGGAGAATCACTTGAACCCATGAGGCAGAAGTTGCAGTGAGCCGAGATCGCACCATTGCACTCTAACCTGGGCAACAAAAGCAAAACTCTGTCTTAAAAAAATAAACAAGAAGAAAAAGAAAATATATTTGAACATTTGAGACGCCTAAGAGAGGCTGGAGAAGATGTGGAATTGCAACCCTATTTTGCTTCAAAACACATATAGGAACAACAGTGTTCTAAAACTGGTGATGCTACTGAAAGGAGAGTTAAAATGCCAGCAGATTATTAACATTTCACAAATGAAGAAGGATGCCAAAAATCTCAAATAAGAAAAAAAAAAAAAAAAAAAAACAGCTCTTAGGCACAAAACCTGTTCCTCAATGCTCCACTGAACACTACAAGTCCCTAAAGCTGAACTTAAAAGGCATGTGACAGCTGTTGATTGGTTATAGGAATCCACAGGAAAAAAATGCACCCCTTGGGTGCATGACATGCATCTTATCTGTAGAACATGGTATGTTCTGCACTGAGAAGAGGTAAAAGAAAAGAAAACGTATACGATAGCATTCTAAAAAGTATGACGTGGAGCTAGACAAATGTAAGACTACCTGTTGTAAAGCAGAGTTCCAGTGCAGCACCCATCCCTCCCAAATTTAATTGTTCATGCACTGAACAAACCATCCATAAACTATCAATACTTTTCTGTCTTAAGGGCATTTCGCCATCGAAACAGAATGTAAATCAACCGAATTCTAAAAAGAAAGGCAATCTGAAAAACACCTTTTTGGCGAAAATTATATTTAAATAAATATTAGATGAACAGCAACCAACTAGAACCCCTCAATTCCTAACCAGTTGAAAGTTATTTGTAATTCTACACCTTTGTATATTAATATGAAAACTCTGATATACCAAGTGTCTCCTTCCTAACACCTCTACATATAGTTTTCCTGTGCTACTATAACTGAATAATAATATTTAACTACACCAATAAGCCTGACTATACTACTAGTAGAAAAAAAAAAAAAAAAAGCAAATGGGTAAGCAAACATTGGGGGACAAAAAAGGACTGGAAGAATAGGATGACAGGATGGATACCTAATAAAACATAAATGTCCCCCATTCATCTGCAATGCTAGTCATTTTCTCTCTAGCAGATCTCAGATTTTCAGAACAAGTATGCAGGTTATTTAAAACTGAGTTATATATAGTCATTTAGCAGCAGCAAAAACACTTCTGGCATTATCACAGATGCTAGATCGCTACAGGAATTTTTTCCCCCTCAAACTAGCAATTTTTCTTCACCAAGAACCAATCATCCTTTATTTCTAAAAACAAGAGCCCTTCTCTACCCCTAAAACAAACAAATCAAAGACACAGTTAAATTCTACGCTAATGAAACTGGTGAGATTACATCCCAGGCGTTGTCAGAGCCTATTTTTCATACACCACCACAAGACAGTTTGATGCAGTATTCCTGATTGCTTTATATCGTATTTGTAAATACACTCACTAATCCACTAAATTAGGTAATTTACAAACAGGTCCTCTCAGTTATTAGTGGCCAGCAGTCAAGTTCTATTACATTTGATCCTCGTACAGTTGTCTGAACATTTCCACCCAGGTTAAGGGCTCGGATCCGAGAGAAGGAGGTTAGCGAAATTTGGATGGGGGCAGGGTGGAAGCTGGGAGAAATCTCTGCATCTCAGCCCTCAGCGACAACATTCAGCCAGTGCCCACAGAAAAACTAAATTCGGAACCTCTTCCTCCTGTTACACTAGCAACAAAGAGGGAGTTTCCGTAACGCTCCCGTCACCCACCAGGTGCCCAATCTCCTTCCCAGCCCAGAGCCAGCGCTCCCGCAGGGGCCTCCGAGTGCGGGGAGGCCGCGGGGCCCGGGTCACGGCACGAAGGGGGGATGGGGTGCGAGCGAGCAAGCGAGGTCTGCAGAGCGGGCCGTGGAAGGGCTCCGGGACCCGCTGAAACACCTGAACCCAACCGGCGGGCGACGGGCAAGAGAAAAGGGACCGAATAGCTAATGAAGCAGAAACTGGAATTCGGTGGGAGAGGTGAAGAGCCCTTGCTGGGGGTACAGCTGCGAGGAGCACAGAAAACAGGCGGCGGATGGCGGGGAGACTCCAAGGAGGTGGAAGAGAGGAGCCAGGCCCGGAAGACCAGGGAAGGGGATGCCACCTGGGGCAGAGGAGGCGCCAGTGCAGCCTCTACCTGCCGGCGGGCGGGACGGGCCGCTCAGGTGTGACTGGGAGGAGGGGGCCGAGTGGGGAAGGGGCCGCCGAGGGCGCACCGGGGGCCGCGCAGAGGCGCCTGCGAGTCGGCAGCCGCGGAGCCAGCGCGCGGGCATCAGCGGGACCCGGGGAAGCGAGAGGCGGAGTGGGGATCTTTGGACTGCACGGTGCGCTCAGGGGAGGCTGGGGACAGCGAGAGGCAACGGGCGGCGGGCGCCCGCTGCGCGTCGCGGAGCAAGGGAGGCATCCGGGCGGGCGGCCGGGAGGCGGGAGCCCCTCACCTGCGCGGCGGAGGAGGCGGAGCTGCAGCAGCCCATGGCGGGGCCGAAGGAGCCCGGAGGCGGCGCCGGGCGCGCAGCTACGCCCCGGAGCCCCTCGGCATGCGAGCCGGCGGGCGCCCGGGGAGGGCGCGGCCTGGCCCTGCACGGCTCGGCGGCAGCGGCGGCGGCGGCGGCGGCAGCGGCTGGTACTCAAGGGACGGCGCGGCTCGGGGCAGGCGCCGGCCACATCCCCCGGCGGCGGCGGCGGCGGCGGCGGCGGCGGCGGCTGCGCGGCTCCTGCTCTGCTCCTGCTGCTGCAGCTGCTCCCCAGCGGAAAGGGGCGGGCAGCGGCGGCGGCGGCGCCTCCCTCTGTCCCCCGCCTCCCGCCTCCCGCGCCCAGTCCCTCTCCCGCTCCCTCTCCCGGGCCGCCGCCTCCTCAGCGCCGCGCGCGTCTCCCATCAGACTCCCCGCCCCCAGTGCAGCGCCGCGCGGGCGGCAGGGCGGCGGCAGCCAGAACGAGGCCGGGCCCTTCCGCGCGTGTCAGAGGCTGCGCGGCGCCGGGCTCATTTAGCGGTGGCACCGAGGCAGCGCTCGGCCTCGAGGCGAGCGGGCGGCGCGGACGGAGGCAGCCGAAGACCGGCCGACTCGCTGCCGAGAAGGGGCCGGGTTGCTTCCAGACTCCGGAGGCAGGCGGGACTTCAGACCCTTCCCGCTGGGCGCGCAACCGAGGGTCCTGATGGCCTCCTACAGCTCCGTCGCTGTTTTTTTTTCTCTCTCTCTCCAGAGGAAGGCGTAGACAAGAAACCTTTCCTGGAGAAGGAATTGGTGATAGAAGACGGGAAGAAACAAGCATCTGTTGCTACTGTCCCTATTTTGCTGTTGTGGAAGCTGAGCCTTGAAAGGGACCAAGAACCTAATGAAACGTCCCCAAGGTTGAAATGGGAATAAAGAGCCAGAATTAAGGAAAAGGCAAAAAGTTATCCAGGCTCGCCAGTCAAAGCCATATTGGATCTAAGCTAAACTTTCTTATACAGGATAGTCTACAAAAAACAATAAGCGGACATTCATTTATTGATATTAAAAATACTTACCGAAGACATGCTAAGTTCTAGTAACCGGTACTGGGAATAAAGACGAACAAAAGAGACTTACCAAGTTCCTGCTGCTAAACCAATAGACTCAAGGAAGTAGTAACAAGTTAAAGTAGACATGGTCAGTACCTTCAAGAAATTTGCCACTACAAAAGAGTCGTTAGGAAATACAGTGTGAGGTGAAAACAGTTAAAAAGTGAAAGAAATGGCCGGGCGCGGTGGCTCACGCCTGTAATCCTAGTACTTTGGGAGGCTGAGGCAGGTGGATCACTTGAGGTCAGAGTTTAAGACCAGCCTGGCCAACAAGGCGAAACCCTGACGCTACTAAAAATACAAAAATTAAGCCGGGCGCGGTGGCTCAAACCTGTAATCCCAGCACTTTGGGAGGCTGAGGCGGGCGGATCACGAGGTCAAGAGATCAAGACCAGCCTGGTCAACATGGTGAAACCCCGTCTTTACTAAAAATACAAAAAATTAGCCGGGCGTGGTGGCACGTACCTGTAATCCCAGCTACTCAGGAGGCTGAGGCAGGAGAATTGCCTGAACCCAGGAGGCGGAGGTTGCGGTGAGCCGAGATCGCGCCATTGCACTCCAGCCTGGGTAACAAGAGCGAAACTCCGTCTCAAAAAAAAAAAAAAAAAAAAAATTAGCCAGGCGTGGTGGCAGGTGCCTGTAATCCCAGCTACTTGGAAGGCTAAGGCAGGAGAAGCACTTGAACCCAGAAGGTGGAGGTTGCAATGAGCCGAGACTGCTCCATTTCTCTCCAGCCTGAGCGACAGAGGGAGACCCTGTCTCAAAAAAAAAAAAAAAAAAAAAAAGTGAAAGAAAAATAAAACTAACGATAATGATTAATGTTAAGAGAACCACATTGTCAGGAAATGTTATAACCTTCGCATCTCCTTTCATCTTGTCAAAGAATGTCTCTAAAGACAGACTCAGAAAAGGAAGTAAGTTGATTTGTAAAGATGCTAGGGAGTGAGACTTCCAAAAGGACTGATTCACCAAATATGAGATATCAAGTGTTAAGGAGTACTTTAAAGGGAAGAAAAGAACACCGAATTCAGTTGACTTTACGTACATTGAAAGGGAATTTAAGCAAAGGAAAGTTGGAATGGGAGTCTGTAAGGGGACAGCAACAGAAAGGGCCAGAGAAGAATTCTAATTGGTGTTTTCCTGTGCCATTTCCTGAGTTTGTGACTGTGGACGCAGTTACTTCTCCAAATCTCATTGTCCTCTGCTGTGAAATGCTGGTAGCAGGTATGACTGCAAAGTCTTGTGGTCAAGATTAAATAACGTAAAAATGTGCTGCTAGGTCAGCAAGTACCCAGCTGCTTGAAATCTTGAATTCTGCTTTCTTCCTAGTTTCCTTTCAGTTTGATCAGAGGGTCCACCATACCACGGAGCTGGCGAATCCTACATGTTTCCGGCAACCATTAGACCAATAAATACAAGTGAAGACATAAAACTCTATTGGTTCTAGTCCCAATTCTGGTTGTAAACTCCAGAATTAGATTGTAAACTCCCTGAGAACAAGGAAAAGTATTTTCTCTTTTGTATCTCCCTCAGCTCTCTCAAATGTTTGTTGAATTATTCAGTGCAGCCAGGAATAAAAAACATTCCCTTGAGATTTTTCCCTCAAAGCCAGAAAAGTACATCTTGTTTTTAACTCAGGGAGGAGGCTGAAAGTAAAATTACAGTCCTAAACAAGAAGCCATCTGTCTTCCTCCTTTATTGTCAAGGAAAGGGGAGTTGTTTCTCTTAGCAGAGTCAATATGGGAGCATTTCTCTCAGATTAGAAAAATCTTTTTGGCTAGTGCTGTTGTTCCATAGAGTAGCTAGTGCTTATTCTGTAACTGGAACTGTAGAAGCAGATAAATGTGTAACAGACTGTGGCAGTGCTTCATAAAATATATTTTACTTTTTTGGAAATCTCTTTCCTAGACATAGATAATGTGAATATAACTGAAAGCAACCACAGTCCCTTGTGCTTGACTGATCTGAACTTTGGTTTCCTCTTTAAAGTTAATAGAACTAAGAGTTCTAAGATTCTGCAAGGTGCTTTGTAAACACACTAATTATGTATGTATGCACCATATATGCATATGAATGTGATGTTTCAAAATTATACCTCATCATTAGCCTCAGGGAAACTAACATTTCTTGCACTGATATCCTGTACCTTCTAAGAATGAGTCTCTTTCCCATCCCCCTCAGGCTAAAAAAAAAAGCCTTGTAAAATGAGAGAGGGGCAAATTACTATTCCTTTTCACTCTTTCTCATAAACAAGTATACACAGCATTCAATGAAATTAAAAAACAGCAAACTCAGAAATCACAAAAGGGATTTTTTTTTTCTGAAGCCAGTGATCAGGGTACTCATCTCACTATGGTGAGATGTCAGGGCAAGCCCTTTCAAAGGGGCTTAGGTTGTTCTTTTTCTTTTGGGAAAAAGAGGAAGTTTTTATAAAACTTATGTAAAAACAGCATCTGCACTAACCAGGATAAAATTATAAGGTCTATCAATCTTGGTGCTGGAGGGTAAAATCGGATCACCAGCTGAGCCAGCCAGAAATGCTTCCCAATGGTCTAGTATTGCATAATTGGCCTTGTGAATTCCAAGGGTTCGAGCTTCAGATGGAGGGCTTGGTGCTGGCCACTCACTGAGGGAAAACATTGAATTAATGGTCTTTCCAATGATTTTAATAAAGCCCAACTCATTGTTCACATGATTTCAGGTTTTCGGGTAACAGAAATATAAATGCATCTCTATAGGTATATAACGGCTCAGAATTGTCCTCTTAATTTAAAAACTATGGCATTTGGTGCTTTGGCTGTGTTATTTACGTTTTAGCACATACTGTGCTCACAGTCACATCCCACAAGAGCATATTTGCTTCAGCAGAGCCCTAGCTTCCAGATTTGCCTCACAACCTCTTCCTCCTGAGCATTCACATATCACCCCTGGGAGATGCTCCAAAAGCAAAAACTAATTGTAACCAATGTAACTGTTCATTCATTGCTAGAGAGGCAAGAGCAGGTCTCTATTTGAGAAGTTAGAAATATATCTCAGCCTCCCAGTTAAACCAGAAGTTAGAAATCCACTTTACCTGAAAAGAACTCAGGCATGCAATAGAAAAAGACAACATTGTATTAGCAAGACTGGCAATTCTTAAGTCCTTAGCTCTGCAACTTTGTTTCTGCTCACACTTGTAAGTTGACATTCCTCCAGTGTTAATTAATACCTCTGGCTTTCATTTGTGGTTTCACTTGGATTTTTGTTGCAAGATCAAACAATGTATGAATTCTCTTTAAATGCTTTCTAGAACTTCTGTTTAGAGAGGTGTAGCTTCTCCCTACTACTTTTCCAAACGACTTTTTTAAAAAAATTGTAATCATTCAATTCATTTAATAATTTTTGTATTGACTGCTTTCTATGAGCTAAACATGTTAGATTTTGATTAAGTAGCCTGTGCTCAAGCGTCAGTCCTCAGGGATGTGAGCTGTTTCCAACATAAAATTAGTGCTGGCTTTTTTGGGGGGATAGTGGGATGAGGAAGAGGAGGAAATAGAAGCAGGTTTATGAGCATTAATTTGAGAAGGAAAGAAGACATTTGTAAAGCAGGGAAATCTATTTATTTAACTACATTTCTTGAGCCATTATAATGAACCGAATACCTACCTAAGTCCCTGGGATTCAAAGACAAAGTACACTCCTTGCCTTTAGATCATTCTTAAGGTGTGGAAAGATATTTAAACCAAGAACAGGGTATAGTTTAAATTTAATGAAAGGGAAAAGTTCACATGCTATATAAGCTTAAAGGAGGTCCACAAAGATTGATTTTTTTTTTTAATTAAACAAATGCTGCTACACTCCTCTTTTTCCTGTTAACCCTTTCTTACCTCCACTAGACAAGTTCCCACTGTGTACCAAATGCCTAGAAAACAGTTTTTGGTATCCAGGAATGTTTCATAAATATTTATTCAATGAATAAATGAATTTTGTCAATGAATCCCTAGGAATTTAGATTTATAAATGCCTAAAATGTCTCAAAGGAAAGCTTATTTTAAATATCAGATTACTACTTTTAAAGATCCTTTTTTTGGGTGGGGGCCAGGCGTGGTGGCTCAAGCCTGTAATCCCAGCACTTTGGGAGGCCGAGGCGGGTGGATCACGAGGTCAAGAGATCAAGACCAGCCTGGTCAACATGGTGAAACCCCACCTCTACTAAAAATACAAAAAATTAACTGGACATGGTGGCGCGTGCCTGTAATCCCAGCTACTCAGGAGGCTGAGGCAGGAGAATTGCCTGAGCCCAGGAGGCGGAGGTTGCGGTGAGCCGAGATCGCGCCATTGCACTCCAGCCTGGGTAACAAGAGCGAAACTCCGTCTCAAAAAAAAAAAAAAAAAAAGAAAGAAACTCTGTCTAAAAAAAAAAAAAAAAAAAAAAAAAAATCCTTTTTTTTTTTTTTTTTTTTTTTTTCTGTAAAATTTCTGGTATAAAACAGGTTTGTTTTTCTGGCTGGGCACAGTGGCAGATATCCGTAATCCCAGCACTTTGGGAGGCTGAGGCAGGCAGATCACTTGAGCTCACAAGTTCAAGACCATCCTAGGCAACATGGCAAAACCCTGTCTCTACAAAATATACAAAAATTAGCCAGGCATCATGGTGTATGTCTGTAGTCCCAGCAACTCAGGAGGCTGAGATGAGAGGGTGGCTTAAGCCTGGGAGGTAGAGGTTGCAGTGAGCCAAGATGGCACCACTGCAGGCCAGCCCGGGTGATACAGCCAAACTTTGTCTCAAAAAAAAAAAAAAGTTTATTTTTCTAATATTGGAAGTATAGAAGGCTTTTCTTTGGATAACACTAGCCTAATACCTTAGTAAAAGACAGATAGGATTAACCACATAAACATTTTTAAAACTCTTCCATGCAAAAGGTACTACAAAATAAATACCAATTACAAAGAGATTAGTAATACTTTTAAAGTCTATATAAAGGTTTACATAATACACAAGAAGCTTCTATTTGAAACAAAACAAAAGCCACTCCACAGAAAAATGAGTAAAGGACATAACAGACAAAATCCACAGTGAAAGAAATATAAGAACTAATAAAATGTGAAATGTTGCTCCACCTCACTAATAATAAAACTGTAAACTTAAAAATTAGGAGACATCATTCCTTAACTAGCATATTGGCAAAGATTTAAAAGCTTAATAATAACCAGTGTGAGAGAAGGTCATAGTACTCTACACATGATTAATGGTGATATAAATAGTTACCCTCTTTCTGGGGAGAAATTTATGAATTTGTATCAAAATGTAAAAGGTGTATTCTTTTAATCCAGCAATTCTTCCCCTTAGAATATCCAGCAGCAATACAGTCTTGTTTTTAACATGGAAAAATTGAGAAAAAATCTAAATTTCCATAGACAGAAGATTGGTTAAGTAATTGCTTAAAAAATAGGAAGCACTATACAACTGTTAAAAAGTATGAGCACTTTGGGAGGCCAAGGAGGGCAGAACATGAGGTCAAGAGATCAAGACCATCCTGGCCAACATGGTCAAACCCCATCTCTACTAAAAATACAAAAATTAGCTGGGCATTTGGCATGCGCTTGTAGTCACAGCTACTCAGGAGGCTGAGGCGGAAGAATCACTTGGACCTGGGAGGTGGAGGTTGCAGTGAGCCAAGACTGCACCATTTCGCTCCAGCCTGGAGACAGAGCAAGACTCCATCTCAAAAAAAAAAAAAAAAAAAAAAAAAAAAAAAAAAAAAAAAAGTATGAGCAACCTGTATTTAATGACATGGGCCATGCATAACTAAAATATGCCATCAACTAAAAAACAGTAGTTCACAAAATAGGATTATGATGGAATTCTGTTCATGTCAGTTGTGTGTATGTGATGTAAATTGTGTGTGCACGAGCACATGTGTGCATGTTTATATAGATGAGGCTGTGAGGAATATATACCAATCTGTTAACAACAGTTACCTTTGGAGAGGAGGTGGGGATAAATCGTGGTGAGCTAGAACAAGACAGAAGAGAGACATGTTCTGAATTATAACTTCTGAATTTTTTTGTAGTTTTGACAAAAGCATATGCTTTTTAAAAGACTATATTTAGGCCAGGCACTTTGGCTCATGCCTGTAATCCTAGCACTTTGGGAGGCTGAGGTGGGTGGATCACCTGAGGTCAGAAGTTCAAGACCAGCCTGGCCATCATGGTGAAACCCCACCTTTAAAAAAAACAAAACAAAACAAAACTATATTTAAATATTTTAATAAAAGAAAACAAAACATTTTATTTCATTAAGAACAGGGAGGGGGTTCTCTGGAATGACCTGTTAATCATGAAGAACATATACGGTGTCCAGAGTACAAGGAAAGAACAGGTCACAAATGCCATGATTAGGAAAAGCTTCATAAAGGAAATAGTGTTTCAGTTGTTTTTTGACCAACATGTAGCTTTGGATAAGTGAAGATGAGGGGAGAAAAAGAGAACTCTCAGGTGTAAAATGACTTAAGCAAAGGTGCAGGCTTAGAAATCAATAAGATCTACTGGATGTTCCAGTTATCTATTGTTGTATCACAAACCAAACTAAAACTTGATGACTTAAAGCAATAACAATCATCAGCTCTCACAGTTGGGGGACCAGAGTAGGCCCAGCTAGGCGGTTCTCACTTAAGCGTTGTCATGTGGTTGCATTTAGATATTGGATGAGGCAGAAGTTACCTTGAAGTTTCCTCATGCCTAGAGGTTAATACTGGCTGTTGGCTATCAGCCAGAATACCTACTTGGAGCCTTGTCATGTGACCTGGGTTTCCTCCCAGCTTGGTAACTGAGTTCTAAGTGTGAGCATCTTTTTTAAAAAAGCATTATTATTATTATTATTATTATTATTATTATTATTATTAGAGACAGACTCTTGCTCTGCCACCCAGGCTGGAGGGCAGTGTCATGATCTGGGCTCACCGCAAACTCCACCTCTTGGGTTCAAGCAGTTCTCCTGCCTCAGCCTCCCGAGTAGCTGGAATTACAAGCACCTGCCACCAGACCTGGTTAATTTTTGTATTTTTAGTAGAGACAGAGTTTCGCCGTGTTGGCCAAGCTGGTCTTGAACTCCTGATCTAAGGTGATCCACCTGCCTTGGCCTCCCAAAGTGCTGGGATTATAGGTGTGAGCCACCACACCAGGCCAGAGTGAGCATCTTTAGAGGACCAGGCTAACACTGCATTACCTTTTATAACCTGGCTTTGGGTAGCACACAGCATCACTTTGCTATAGTCACAGGCCCATTCAGATTCAAGGGAAGGGACTGTAAGTGTTCCCCAAACTGTATCATTGAGTAATATCAATGTCATACTGTAAGAAGAACATGTCAGTTGGGAGATTGTGGCATGAGCTCTTCTGTTTGTCACAGTTTCAAACACTAAAGTATCTTCTGACGGGGGCCAGTTTCTCCTATCTACCTTACCCTCTGGCATTCATAGGCCTTGGAATTTGTACCTCCTACAGCTAAGAGGAATCAGAGGGTTTTGAGTAAAGTAGTAATACAGTGAGCTTTTTGCTTTAAAATGATCACTGTGATGGTATCTTACGGGGAGGACTAGAGGGAAGAAAGATTAAATAATAAAAACAGTAGGTGCTAGAGCTATGCCCCTAGTCATCAACTCCCCTACTCAATTCAGAAAAAATGGTGCCTAAGTGTGATTGACAGGAGTCTTCCATATTCTTTTCCAAAGCCTTCAGTCTTCAGAATGCTTTCAGTGGAACTCAATTCTCATAGAACCAGATGCTCCTGTGCCTGGCAGGAAATTACTAGGCCTTGGGAAGTAATTGACCTTTTTGAGAATACCAAGGTACCACTTCAGGGATACTAACTGATATTACTCCCACTGAGCAAAGGACATAGACTCCCTGGAAATGAAGCCTGACTTGACCACCAACTTACTTCCCAAGTGCTCTGATAGTTTGCCTGCTAGTGTGGTGCTACAGAGCAATGTGGAGGAATGGGGAGGCAGGGTGGGCTACAAGGTCTGTATAAATTGCTGAACTAGCAATTTGAAGCTTAGCTGCAGTCATTCCCAGCTTACCTCAAGTCCTGTTAAGAGATTTGTTTAAGGCAATGAAAAGTATAGTATTAGTTTGGTTTTTGAAGTTTCTTTCCCTATTATTATTTTATTGAAAAAACTGTCAAAATCTACCTGTTCTTTCTCACAGATCTCCTTTCTTCCTTTTCCATTGGTGCTAGACAGAGGCGTTTCCTTAGCACTATGTAATTTAGAAGAGGCTGTGTCAATTGCATAAAATATTTCTAATCTCCATAATTAAGATGCTGCTGGTCTGACAGCTTTGCTCTCTTACTCCCCCTCAGCTAGTTGCAGGGATGTAGAAAGACATTTTAAAAGAGTAGTAAAGCAAAAATGACATGCTGTTCCCTTCCCGAAGGGCCTGCTCATGACTGTCACCAGCTTCCCTAGGCTCCTTCCTGGAGAGTTTCATTTATGGCTTCCTCAAAAGCAGGAAAGAGAAACTATGCTAAGGTCCTCCAGGCCATCTTCTTTCTATCCCCAGAAAATGTGTACCCTGTCCTCAGTTTAAATTCAGTGGAAATTCAGACTGTCCCTTATCTTTTAAATTTTATGATGATGATGATGATGATTTTTGAGATCAAGTCTTGGTCTGTTTCCCAGGCTGGAATGCAATGGCATGACCTTGGCTCACTGCAACCCCCACCTCACTGGTTCAAGCGATTCTCCTGTCTCAGACTCCCAAGTAGCTAGGATTACAGGTATATGCCACCATGCCCAGCTAATTCTTTTTTTTTTTTTTTTTTTTTTTTTTTTGGTTTTTAATAGAGACAGGGTTTCACTATGTTGACCAAGTTGGTCTTGAATGGCTGACCTCAAGTGATCCACCTGCCTTGGCCTCCCAAATTGTTGGGATTACAGGCATGATCCCAGCCTAGATTGTCCCTTCTTATAGACCACTCTTGAGGTCAATTCCCTGGACAGTGTTTGACACAGAATCATCACTGATAAATCTGGGTTGAACACCTGAATGGACAAAGTCTGATTAAAGAGAAATTTAGAGGTGAGAAGTAGCAGAATGTTGCAGTTGCTGGCACAGAATCTTTAAAGATCACGTAGTCCAGTTTCCTATACTTTTGGGAAAAACACAGAGAGATAACAAGTCACCAAGGTTGCCATATATTCAACTTTTTTCTTGCCTCTTGGTAGTTTGATAATGTATTCAGGTATAACATATCAAAGTCTTGCTTCATCTTTATAGTAAGTCTGTTAAGTAAAAATTATTATTACTATTTTAGAGATTAGTAAAATGAGGTATAAAAGATAGTCTTGATAGACTGTGTTAAGCTGCTATAACAAATTAACTCTCAAATCTAGGTGGTTTAATAGGAGAAAGGTTTATTTCTCCATTGCAGTATGTATGACACAGCAGTTGGTCCAGAGAGAGAGTTGGCAATAATAGTGTCTGCTTTACGCAATCATTCAGGTGCCCAGGCTTATGAAGGCTCTAAGATATTTTACTTTTTTCAGATGGAATCTCACTCTGTCACCCAGGCTGGAGTACAGTGGCACAATCTTGGCTTGCTGCAATCTCTACCTCCTGGGGTTCAAGTGATTCTCCTGCCTCAGCCTCCCGAGTAGCTGGGATTACAGACACATGCCACCATGTCCTGCTAATTTTTATATTTTCAGTAGAGACAGGGATTTGCCATGTTGACCAGGCTGGTCTTGAACTCCTGACCTGAGGTGATCCACCTGCCTCAGTTTCCCACAGTGCTAGGATTACAGGCATGAGCCACTGTGGCCGGCTTTCTAAGATATTTTAGCTGCACCCTATGTAACTTGAATTCTTCCAACCCTTTCTGGAAGAAGAGAAGGTTGGATAATTACCCATGGAATTTTTACTGCTTCAGTCTACAAATGACACATACCACTTTTGGTTGCATTTTACTAGTTACTACTAGTCACATATCCTCACATAACCAAAGGGTAGATGAAATGTAGAAGAAATTGATTATTTGGTAAGCATTATTCCCACTGTCACTGCTCCAAGAGATTTGTTTACTGCCCAATAGCTATTAAGTAGCAAGGTTAGCTTTACATAGTCATTCAGGTGACTCAAGCTATCTGATGCCAGAGTCCATGCGATTTTTTTTCATAACTTGATAATGCTATGTTGGGGATGGAAGTGGCCATAGTTTGGAGAGGCAGCTGTAGCATGATGGGAAAAGCCCTAGACTTGAGACAATTGAGCTAACATATCCATTTTACTACCTACTAGCTGTGAGACCTTGGGCAAGTCCCTCAGTCTCTGCTAAAAGCAGTTTTTCACCAGGAATGAGTGGCTCATGCCTGCAATCTTAGCACTCTAGGAGTTTGAGGCAAGAGGATTGCTTGAGTCCAGTTCAAGACCAGCCTGGGTAATATGGTGGGACTTCATCTGTACAAAAACTTAAAAATTAGCCAATATGATGGGCATGCCAGAAGTCTCAGCTACTCAGGAGCCTGAGGTGGGAGGATTGTTGCTTGAGTCCACGAGGTTAAGGCTGCAGTGAGCTATGATCATGCCATTGTACTCCTGCCTGGGTGACAAAGTGAGACACTGTCAAAAAAAAAAAAAAAAAAAAAAAAAAGGCCCTTTTCCTATCTATAAAATAAGAACAAACAGAACTCTCATAAGATTGCTGTGAAGGTAAAAGTATGAGAGCCTTCAGGTTTGAGAAAAAGTTGTGGCCTGAGAGCAGTCTTGTATTTAAAAACACTGTAAATGTTGGCGCCTCTCTAGGAAGTAAATGTCAAAGCACAGGTAAGAGCCTTCAGGACATATAACATACCTTCAATGAATATTTAAGTCTGAATTCTTGTCATTTCTTCTTCTTGCCCCTCATTCTGCCAACACAAGTATCTTCCTGGAAATTCAAGGGCTTCCATAGTGAGAGAAAGTTCGAGTTGAAATTTTGCCAAAGGGAAGACTTTAGTAACCTGATCCCAACACTTCCAGCATTTAAGTTCTGATTCTATTACCAGTCCTTTTTCTGATATCAGCAATTTTCTTCATGTGTTGCCAAGCACAACTCATTCATGACTTCAGGGAAAAGGAAAGGATAATGTCACAGCGGAATTAAAAGTTGTGGCTTGAGAGCAGTCTTGCATTTAAAAGCACTGTAAATGTTGGTGCCTCTCTAGGAAGTAAATGTCAAGGCACATGTAATACAGAGTGAGCACCAGTGCCTTCAGTTATTAATCTATTGAGAAAGCCCATTTGGCTCATTATAACATCCTTGTCTCAACTCCAAAATTAGAACCTCTTTATGATTTTAATATTATTTAGAAAAAAAATAAAATTTCTGTTATGTGACCTGAGAAAATGCCCTTGTTTTTGTCCTGAGAAAGGAAAGTAAATTGCTTCCTATGGGGAGGTGCATAAATTCCTTCAGGGCCCTGGGTAATTGCTTAGGAGAGTATTGGTACAAATAATTGACAATCTAAAAACCAAGGTTCTTGGCAAAAGTAGTGAACTTCCTTGAAGCAAGGCTCGATTTTCAAAATGAACCTAAAGCTCAAAAACCTTTATTCCTCACTTTGCTTTTGTTGTCAGCGACTCAAACATCCTGACACACTAGTTACAATCTTGGGATCAGGAGTGAGACAAATGTGGGATTGATAACCAGGTCAGCAAATTCTAGCTGTGGGAACTTGTGCAAGTTACAGAAGTTCTCTGAACTCCTCATCTGTGACATTGCATCATGATTATTAAATGAGGAAGAGCACCTGGCAAGGTTACAATGGTATATCTGGCATGCTTGACACGGGAACAACAAAATTATTAACAGTTATCATCATTGTCTTATTCTTTAGTTAGAAACAATGAACAACTTAAAATAATCCTTTTTTTTTTTTTTTTTTTTTTTTTTTTTTTTTTTTTTGAGACAGAGTCTCACTCTGTCGCCCAGGCCAAAGTACAGTGATATGATCTCGGCTCACCGCAACCTCCGCCTCTTGGGTTCAAGCGATTCTCCTGCCTCAGCCTCCAGAGTAGCTGGGGTTACAGGTGCCTGCCACCACACCAAGCTAATTTTTGTATTTTTAGTAGGGAAGAGGTTTCATCATGTTGGCCAGACTGGTCTGGAACTCCTGACCTCAGGTGATCCACCCGCCTTGGCTTCCCAAGGTGCTGGGATTACAGGCATGAGCCACCTCACCCAGCCTGATAATACTACTTCTGTATTGGGGAATGAAGTCATATTTCTATGTCATTGTTTCTCTCTCTGAAAACAAAACAAAACAAAACAAAACAAAAAACCAAAAAGCACAATCCTGGGAACCTCTCAAGTTTTAAAAGACCTGTAGTGAAATAATAATAGTTTACAGGTATGGAGTGCTTGCTATCTGCCAGGAGCTATGCAGTGCTATGCCAAGGGCAGAGCCGTAGAAGTGCCTAGTCTGTTGCAATAGGAAGTGATTTGTCTGCAGAGGATGTGAAAAAACAATAAAGCCTCATCTGTCTGCCTGAGGTGGGCAGATCACTCCTTGAGGCCAGGAGTTCTCAACCAGCCTAGACAACATGGCGAAACCCTGTCTCTATTAATAAATAAAAAAAATTAGCAGGGCATGGTGGCATACATATGCCACCAGCATAATCTCAGCTACTAAGGCTGAAGCACAAGAATTGCCTGAACCCAGGCAGCAGAGGCTGCAGTGAGCCGAGATCACACTACCACACTTTCAGTCTGGGTGACAGAGGGAGACTTTGTCTCAAAAAATTTTTGTTTTAATTAAAAAGAAGTACACCGGCCGGGCGCGGTGGCTCAAGCTTGTAATCCCAGTACTTTGGGAGGCCAAGGCGGGCGGATCACGAGGTCGAGAGATCTAGACCATCCTGGTCAACATGGTGAAACCCCGTCTCTACTAAAAATACAAAAAATTAGCTGGGCATGGTGGTGCGTGCCTGTAATCCCAGCTACTCAGGAGGCTGAGGCAGGAGAATTGCCTGAACCCAGGAGGCGGAGGTTGCGGTGAGCCGAGATCGCGCCATTGCACTCCAGCCTGGGTAACAAGAGCAAAACTCCGTCTCAAAAAAAAAAAAAAAAAAAGAAGTACACCAAAGGCAATAAAGGCCCCTATAATCATGCTATCCAAAAGACAAAAATAAAAATCATTTATTGATTACTGTATCTCAGCAGTCCTAGATTCATTCCATTATTTTAATCCTTACTGTGAACCTATGAAGTAGTTTTACTTTTTACATTTTTCATATTTTTTTAGAGTAGGTGAGTCCTAGAGAAGTTATGGAAGTAGCCTAAGGTTGTAAACCTGAGCTTGCAAGAGGCAGGCCGGGATTCAAACACAGCTCTGTTTGACTGGAAGTCTAATCTCTTAACAACTCTGCAGTTTTACAAGAACTCTGTTCCCCGCTGACCATTATTAATATTTTGGTATTTTGCCTTTCAGTTTCTTTTATATACATACTTACGTGTGTTTTCTAGATGTACATGCAGTTTTTTGAACAAAATTGGGATTGTGTTGGGTATAATGTTTTGTATCCTGCTTTTTAACCTAATGTTACAGTGTAAGCATTTTCTGCATCATTATATAGAATTCAAATTCTATAATGTATGATTTTCAGTGGCTACATAATAGTTCATCATATGCTTTACCATAGCTGAAGAAATAAATTCTCTACTGTTAGACTCCAGTTTGAATAAAGTTCTTGAAAATGTAATTTTAACCATTCTGAAAGTCAGTTTGGTAATATATCATGAACTGTACAAAGCTCTTACCTTTATAACCTCACTTCTAGGAGTTTATTTAAAGGAAATAAACAAATTATGGTCAAGATTTATGAATGAGGTTGTTTATGACAGTGATAGTAAAAACATTTATGTTGCATAGAAGAAAAATGAGAAGAAAACAATGATACATTAGCAATGTATCATTACTTACTGATATAACTTTTACTGAGTTATTGATGATTTTATTGCACTTTATTTTTAAATTTTTATTTATTTATTTTTTGAGATGGAGTTTTGCTCTTGTTGCCCAGACTAAAGTGCAATGGCATGATCTCAGCTCACTGCAACCTCTGCCTCCTGAATTCAAGTGATTCTCCTGTCTCAGCCTCCCAAGTAACTGGGATTATAGGTATGTGCCAAGTGTGGACCTGGCTAATTTTTTTTTTTGGTACTTTTAGTAGAGATAGGGTTTCACTGTGTTGGCCAGACTGGTCTCGAACTCTTGACCTCAGGTAATCCACCTGCCTCGGCCTCCCAAAGTGCTGGAATTACAGGCATGAGCCACTGTGCCTGACCTTATTGCACTTTAAATAATATTTCTTATATATCTTTTAAAATTTTTATTATTATATTTTTCAGTATTTTCTAAAATTCCTATAATAAACATGTATAACTTCTAAAAATTAAAAAGAATTTATTTTTAAAATGTTGGTAATTTTTATTGAATCTTCAACTCATCAATCACTGAATCCTGATCTTACATACAAAGTTACAAAGTCTGATTAAAATGTTCTGTACAGCTCACACTTTCCAACAATATCTGGTCTAGGCTGGAATTAAATGTCACTCTGTCTTCTCTTACGGGTCCTTTAATCCTCAACTGTTAGTGGCTTTCACTCCACCAGTTCTTTGATTGTTCCCAACCTTACCAGGGTGAAGACATTCGTTTACTTCTACAACTGCTTGTTTTAAGGATATCCAATTTATTTCTCTCATTAGGAAATTAAAGAAATTTTGACACAGCCCATCTTTTTCAGATCAGATGAAATATTTTTTTTCTAACTTAAAAATAAAAATTCCTTCTATGTAGCTAGCTCTCTCTAAAAATTTTGGACATGGTTACCAATTTCCATTGCAAGCAGAAGCTTCCTGTATATCTGGGCAATGATATGTTAGCTGTTATCTTCAGCCAACTCTGTTCACTTAGGATCCAGTTTTCTCATCTATAAAATTAAGACTTAAGGTCATTGAGCTGTAAGGGCTCTGTCTAGTCTTAATCCTTAGTTAAAAACCCATTAGTAAAGGACTCAGTGTTAGTTCTTTCCAGTCCTAATTCTGAAGGAGAATGTAAATATAATATATTAAATATAACTGAAGACAGAGTTAGTAAACTCAAAATAGGTTAGAAGAAATTACTGTAAAAGAAGATATATATCGAGAGATATATTTATTAATGTAAATATATCAATTCTCTTCATGATACAAAAGCAATGAGTTTAGTATAGAGGCTTAGTGTACTATTAAGGGAAGATGCTGAATTTAGAAATAAATTGACCCTGAAAGGAGGCTTGACTCTGTCATTTATTAGCTACACGGCCTTTAGCAAGTTACGTAAACCTGTGGCTGCTTTTTAGAGTTTCTCTTTGTCTTGATATTCTGCACAATTTCTGTACAGTGTCCAGATATGGGTTTGTTTTTGCTTACCCTGCTTGTGAATGGTTGGGATTTTTGAATTCGTGGGTGGTACATTTTATTCATTTTAGAAAATTCCTAGCAATTAAATATTCAAGTATTGCCTATAAAAGCAAAACAATATGACCTCTGGGAATTACTTTAACATATTTAACAAAGAAAGAAAATAAACAAATGTGGCAAAATCTTGTTAAATGTGGTATCTGGGTGATGGGCATGTAGGGTTTATAGTACTATTTTAATAAAAAACAAAGAGCCGTAAGAGGATTAACAGCTATTCTGTCTCCTTCTCCTTGTGGAGCTTCAATGGAACATACATCAGACCTTGTTCTATACTTCATGTCTCTGAATGCTCATAGTTTCCATATTTTTATCTCGTGATATTTTGGATAATTTTTTCTAAACTACATTTAGTTTACTTATTCTGTCTTCAGTTATATTTAATGTTATTGAGCATTTAATTTTGATTATTATAATTTGTATTTATAGACATGCATTTTGATTCCTTTTCAAATTTGTTAGGTTACTTTATCCATTATTCTTTTTCTCCAATCAGAAGTAAGCTTTATCTCTCTGAGAATTAAAACGCACACACACACACACACACACACACACACACGCATGCATGCACGCACATATGCACACACACACATCCCTCCTCACCTCCTTTCCCAGCTATCAAAAAAAAAAAGGCATAGTTTTTTAAAGTATTTTCTTCTATAGCCTAAATGTCATCATTCCAATATCAGAAATATGTGAAAATCTGGTATATTGTCTCTGTTCTGTGGTTTCTAAAGGATCTTGTTCAGGGTATCTTGCTTGTGTGCTTGATTATTTTTGACTGTGTGCTGCTCATTTATTTGAAAAAATGATATGTTGGATTTTTTTCTGGTCTAGGATAAAGGTGTTTTCCTCTAGAGAGGATATATATTTGATTATTTGGTGTTCAAAGGCATTAACAATTTTTAAACAAATTCAGAAATTGCCAAATTTTTTTGACAAATCAAATTCAGTGATGTATTTGTAGGCTGCAAATTTGAGTGATGATTAACTTGTCAACACTTTTCAGTCCTTTTCCCTCTCTTAGGCTTAGCAACAAGGTAATTTTCTTATAGCCCTTGGAGTAAGGAAGAGGTATAAACTTTTGGTACCCTATCTTCATTGGAGTGAAGGGGCCCCTCCTTAGAGATTCTATTTTGGACAGGACATTAGCTTTGATTTCCTTCCCTCTTGCCATGGGAGGCTATCAACACTCTGGGAAAAAAGCAGCCTCAGTGTTTTCTCTTCCCTTCCTAGAAAAAGATGAATGATAAACTCTTCTAAGTTCCAATTTCTTCATATGTAAGATGAAGTTGATATTGCTTTACTTACAGAAATGTGTGTTAAGCAAGATACAAAAGGCCCTTTGTAAATTGTAAATCACAATATAAACTTAACTCTGGAAACCAGAGCCGTTAAGGTTTGAGAAAACTCTTCAAGTTGCATGGATACCTGGGGGCATATGTATTTTTTAATGTGTGTTTCAGGGAATGCTCATATATTTAGTGAGTTTCAAATAATCCATTGACCACCAAAAATTTTTAAAGCATTTGAAAATGGAAATTATTATTTGAAACAATTAAGTACAGGAAGAAGGTACCAGATTGGCTTTGTGTTTATTCATTTAGATGTTGCTGAAATGGGCTGGGCACCATAGCTCATGCCTGTAATCCCAACACTTTCTGAGGCCAAGCAAGGTGGATCAGGAGGTCAGGAGTTCGAGACCAGCCTGGCCAACATGGTAAAACCCTATCTCTACTAAAAATACAAAAAATTAGCCAGGTATGGTGAAGCATTCCTGTAATCCCCGCTACTTGGGAGGCTGAGGCAGGAGAATATTTGAACCCAGGAAGTGGAGGTTGCGGTGAGTGAAGATCACGCCATTGCACTCCAGCCTGGGTGACAGAGCAAGACTCTGTCTAAAAAAAAAAAAAAAAAAAAAAAAATTGCTGAAATGTTTTAATCTTTGCCGATTACTAAAATAGTGATTATTTGTTCAGTAAAACTATGTTTTATCTGTTCTTTTCCAGACTATAATTTCATGTGTGTGAAATTCAAGGGGAAAAAGGAAACAACACATAATCCAAATTAAATGCATTTGTCTTGATTTAAGTTTAGCATTTAATAGGAAGAGCGTTTTGTTCCTTTCATAATTTATTCATTGCATACTTTTTTTTTTTTTGAGACAGAGTGTCACTCTTGTTACCCAGGCTGGAGTGCAATGGCGCGATCTCGGCTCACCGCAACCTCCGCCTCCTGGGTTCAAGCAATTCTCCTGCCTCAGCCTCCTGAGTAGCTGGGATTACAGGCACGTGCCACCATGCCCAGCTAATTTTTTGTATTTTTAGTAGAGACAGGGTTTCACCATGTTGACCAGGATGGTCTCGATCTCTCGACCTTGTGATCCACCCGCCTCGGCCCCCCAAAGTGCTGGGATTACAGGCTTGAGCCACCGTGCCCGGCTCATTGCATACTTTTATTCATGGATGCATAGACTCTTAGAATGTCAGAGCCAGCTGAATCTGTACAGATCAGCTAATTTAACCTTCTTTTTTTTTTTTTTGAGACGGAGTTTCGCTCTTGTTACCCAGGCTGGAGTGCAATGGCGCGATCTCGGCTCACCGCAACCTCCGCTTCCTGGGCTCAGGCAATTCTCCTGCCTCAGCCTCCTGAGTAGCTGGGATTACAGGCATGCACCACCATGCCCAGCTAGTTTTTTGTATTTTTGGTAGAGACGGGGTTTCACCATGTTGACCAGGATGGTCTCGATCTCTCGACCTCGTGATCCACCCGCCTCGGCCTCCCAAAGTGCTGGGATTACAGGCTTGAGCCACCGCACCCGGCAATTTAACCTTCTTAATTTACATTTGAGGACACCAAGGAAAGGAAAGAGATAAATTTACTGGAATTCTAAGTGTAGCAAATATTCCAGAGACTTTCTGCTAATTACAATGTTGCTTTTGTCTAAGAAAACATAGCAGAGTTTGATATTTTCCTTCTTTTCCGCTGCAGTATCACCAGTATCACACTTAAGGGCCTGATCAAATGTTTTTTGTTTGTTTGTTTGTTTGTTTTGAGATGAAGTCCTGCTCTGTCTCCCAGGCTGGAGGACAGTGGCACAGTCTCAGCTCACTGCAACCTCCGCCTCCCGGGTTCAAGCGATTCCCCTGCCTCAGCTTCCTAATTAGCTGAGATTACAGGTGCCTGCCACCATGCCTGGCTAATTTTTGTATTTTTAGTAGAGACAGAGTTTAACTATGGTGGTCAGGCTGGTCTTGAACTTTTGACTTTGTGATCCGCTTGCCTTGGCCTCCCAAAGTGCTGAGATTATAGGCATGAGCCACTGTGCCTGGCCAAATGTTTTACCTTTTTGGAAAAGCTTTCCTGGCTCAGATGAGGTGACTCATCTCACCCTACTCAAAGGCTTTCTCATATACTAGAATTTCTACTATAATTTTTCAGCCCTTTCCCCAAAACAAGTCTTGCCATAATCCAGCATCAGAGCAAAAGAGAAGTCAATGATGAGAAGCCTTATAATGTGACGGTTTAATTCTAAGGTGGGCATCAGTCACTCTTTCATTTAACAAATATTTGTTAAGTACCGACCATGTGCTGGGTGCTAGAATTACAATGATAAACAAAAGATGTGGTGGTTATTTCACCATTTTCACACCACTTCTTTAGTCACTACTTTTGTCTCTCTTTTGGACAACTCCATTTATCCTCTAACTGGTGTTTCTGCTTATACTGTGATCTCCCTTTGATCCATTCTTCACCCAGCAGTCAGAAGGATCTTTTGGTCATTAAATCCCCTCCTTAAACCTCTTAGAAGTTCCACTTGTGGAACAGCAGCATGAGGAGCTCTATGGACACAATCCCTAGAGTTCACTGTAACTACTGAACATTATATTTTTTAAAAACCCAATCATTTATAAATCCCTCGAAATTGTCCCAAGAACATATAGCAGATGAAGAAACACTTACTTAAAATAATCTAGGCTGGGCCTGGTGACTCAAGCCTGTAATCCCAGCACTTTGGGAGGCCAAGGCGGTGGATCACCTGAGGTCAGGAGTTCAAGACCAGCCTGACCAACATGGCGAAACCCCTTCTCGACAGAAGGAAAGAAAGAAAGAAAAAGAAAGAAAGAAAGGAAGGAAGAAAGGAAGGAAGGAAGGAAGAAAGAAAGGAAGGGAAAGAAAGAAAGAGAATGTACTAGATCTTGGGAAGAACAATAGGAGTCTTTGACATAGCTCACCCTCTCCCTCCTCCCTTCCCATCTCAACCTGATGACAGAAGCTCCAATCTGGTCAAATATCACCATGAAAATGGGGATCCTCTCCCCTCTGCTCCTAGTAAAGGGATATATGGACTCTAGGAGGGGCACGCCACTAGCATTTTTCATCCCCCACCTCTGAATTGCAGAAACTAAATTCCTGGTGAATGTGGCTGAGAGGTAAGGGGCTCCCTTCCTCCACCCAACCCCCATTCATAGGTGGAGGCTCTGTCCTAGTCATGGGAGGTAAGAGTACTCGGGTCCCAATAGTCCTTGTTCCAGTTTACTTTTAGGGTGGAGGTTTCATGCCAGGAGAGGTTTCATGCCAGGTAGTTCTGAGGCTACCATTTCCATCTTCTACCTTGTTTGTAAAGCAGGGGTGTCTGTTCAAGAGAAGCAGGCTACTGTCCCTGTCCTCACCTTCAGGGCAGTGGCTCAGGGATTTTTGCCCTGGAGAAGAGGCAGTCCCTAAGAACAGAGAACTCTAATGCTCTTTCCAAAGAAACTGACTTTATTTAAAGCAGAATATGAGAAACTTCAAGTCTAAAAATTCTCTCAAATACAGTGGAGATTCTGGTAGTAAGCAGTTAAGAGAAGCTGGTAACTCCATGGGAGCAAGAAGCTGAACCATAGGCCAATTAGTTTGCCAGAGAGAACCAGGAAAAGAGACAGCTAAGAGGAACCCTCTTGGAGTCACAACAAACCTCAAAAACTAGGCTTAGAAACTACCTCTATTTTTCTGGGGATTAAATTTAACTGGATCAGACTGTGGAGTGATTTATGTCTCAGGGCACTGTCAAAAAAAAAAAAGCAATTATCTGACAATTAGGCAGTGTCTAACAAAAGCAGGTAGCTTAACAGAGAGATCAAGGAAAGAGAGAGAAAGAGACTCCTGTTGTAACTACTGTCATCCCACAGTGACTGTTCATGTCCAAGTCTGTGTATGTCCTCTGTGGAGCAACATTAGAGGCTTCACACTGTGAGGAAAATAGACTTTACTAAAATTATCTAAGCAAGTCACTAAATAAATAAGCAAAAAGGAGCAAAAATAATCCCTGGAGTTCAGGGGACAATCAATTTCTAGAATCGCTACAATCTATTACCTTAAATATCTATAAAAAGACATACAGAGAAACAGGAAAGTGTGACCCATACATAGGCAGTAAATCAGGCAATAGAAATTGCCTTGACAAGGATGGCCCAGATGTCAGATTCGATGGACAAAGTGTTTAAGGCAGACATTACAAGTATGTTCAAAGAACTAAAGAAACCATGCTTAATGAAGTAAAGAAAGGTATAATGTCAATATGTCATTGAACAGAGAATAGCAGTAAAGTGATATAAATTATAAAAAATTAACCAAATGAATTATTGGAGCTCTAAATTTGGAAAGTGTAATAACTAAAATTAGAATTTCACTAGATACATTCAACAGTAGATTTGAACTAGCAGAAAAATCAGCACACTTGAAGATGGACTGATAGAGATTATGTGACTAAGAACAAATGGAAAAAAGAATGAAGAAAAATAAACGGAGGTTCAGAGAAATCTACAATCCAAGAAGTTTAACGCACTCCAAGTAGAACAAATGCAAAGAAATTCGCACCCAGACACATGACAATAAAAACGTTAAAAGAGAAAATTGCAAAGGAAAATGCTGAAAGCAGCAAGAGAAAAATGGGCTGGGTATAGGCAGAGGCAGGAGGATAGTTTGAGCCCAGGAGTTTGAGACCAGCCTGGGCAACATAGCCAGAGCCCACTCTACACAAAAAGCAGGGTTGGTGGGGGGACACCTCCAAGAAAGGAGAAAAATGACTTATCATAAACAAGGGAACCCCAATAAGATAACAGATGATTTTTCATCAGAAACAATGGAGGCCAGAAAGCATGGGATAAAATATTCAAGGTGCTGAAAGAACAAAAACTGTCAATCAGGTGTCTTATAATGTCACAGGGTGAACCCCAAAATTGAAGCTCAACCTGGGAAGTCACATGGGTCCTTGACTTCATGCAGAAGAGAATTCAAGAGCAAGCTAACAGTAAAGTGAAGGCAAATTTATGAAGAAAGTAAAGGAATAAAATGGTGGCTACTTCACAGGCAGAGCAGCCCCAAGTGTTGCTAGTCAGCTATTTTTATGGTTATTTCTTGCTCAGATGCTAAACAAGGGGTGAATTATTCTTCAGTTTTTCAGGAAAGGAGCAGGGAATTTGTAGAACCGAGGGTTCGTCTCCTTTTTAGACCATATACGTTAACTCGTGTGAGTTGTCATGGTATCTGTAAACTGTCATGGTGCTTATGAGAGTTTCCGTTAGCATGCTAATGGATTATAATTAGTGTATAATAACCCATGAGGACAACTATGCTTTTATCACCATTTTGATGCTGGCTGGTTTTGGCTGGCTTCCTTATCACATCCTGTTTTATCAGTAAGGTCTTTGTGACCTGTGTCTTGAGAAAAAAGGCTTACTGAACTCCTATCTCAAAACAAACCCCACCTCAACCTTTGGTATCTTTTAATTACTTTGGATAAAGTTAAATTTACTTATCATGGTCTACATAGTCTTTCCGCCTCTCTACTTTCTTGAACTACATGTCTCTGTTGAGCTGAATCACACAGGCATTCTTTTAGCCTGTTCCTTCCTCGCCTCAAGGCCTTTTGAAGGTGTTGCCCCAAGAGTCTGTCTTACTCTTCTCTCACTTCTTTAACTAAATGTTATTTATTCACCCTTAGATTTCAGCTCAAATTTTGCTGCTTCTGGGAAGCCTTTCCTTATCTCCCTGCTGCTGTGAGATAGTACATATGTCATGCATCTCTTCTCACCTCCTTCTTGAAATTTTACATGAATTGGTACATTTAATTAATGCTTTTATGATGTATTAATGCTTTTATCATGTAAATTTCACATAGACAGGAAGTGTGTGTGTGTGTGTGTGTGTGTACATTGTGCTTTAGGTTGTGAAAACTAAAAGTCACTTAAAGGTTTTATCTGATGAATAGCATTGTCAGATTAGCATGTTTAGAATGTTTTTCTAGTTGTGCTTTTAGAAAGTACTGGACACATGCCTATTGTGGATATAAGAAAGATGTTGTAGTATTCCAGAGGAGAGGTGATCAAATGCTCAGACCAGATCAGGGAATGGCGATGAAAAGGAGACCAAGTCGAGAAGCACAATCAGAGAGGAAAGGACAGTTATCAGTGGATGGAATCCTAGGTTTCTGACTTGTATAATTCAATACAGTGGTTTTATTTACTAGGAGAGGGAGAACTAGAGAGAAATCAGACTTTTGGGGGTATAGATAGAGGTAAATCATGATTCAGTTAGGAACTGTTGAACTTGAGGTGTCAGTAAGAACTCCAGTAAAGATTTTAGGTAAGCAATTGGATACAAGATTCTGGAACTCAGAGAACTTGAGACTGCAGATATGCAAAGCCAATCTGGGGAAAATATGGTCGCCTGTGAGGACCCACTTCTCCTTCCCTACCACCAATGCTGGCAGCCTCTCAGCTACAGTTCTTCTTTGTCTCAAGCCTATGAAAGGCCAAAAATGTCCTTCTCCCTGTCCCTGCAGCTGATAAATTCCTGCTTATTCTGTATGTTGTAAATAAACTTTCAGTGCCACAAAAGAAGTAGCACTTGAATATAAATTTTCTCAGCAAGGCATTTTACTTCTATAGGAGGGTGCGTCTTGCAGATGGAGAAATGGCAAGAGCACATCTGAACAAGGGAGGGGAAGGGGTTCTTACCCCTGACACTGGTAGCCCCTACCACTGTGTCATTCCTCTATCGGCTAGGGTTGAACCACACAGTCTAAGCTAATTCCAACTGACTATTTTAAAGAGAGCAAGGGTATGAGCCAGAGTGGTGAAGTGAGCAGTTTCAGTGGGAAAGATGGTCACAGAACAGGTAACTAAAGGTGAATCAGGTCAGAGCAGGTGACCAGGGGTGACTCAGGTCAGAACAGGTGACCAGCATGAGTCAGGACAGAGCAGGTTACCAGGGTAACAGATGTGGACTACTGATTTGAACTGGTGGGCAGGTTGTTTACTGAAACTAGGGGCAAGGGTGTGAAGAGAACAAGGAAGATAAACTTTAAAATGGAGAATAAAGAATAAGAGAGCTGAACATACTGACATACTGACTCTTTGAAGAGAAACTTGGAGCTCACTGTATTTAACATGTTAAGACCCTCCTTTCTCTGAACCCCAGCCTGCAGTAGGATTGTACCTGGGCTCCTGGGGAGTTTTTGGTACTGTGCTGGTCCCAAGAAGAACAACTTCTGGGTTAATAAAAAGCTCCTGTCCAGGTACAATGGCTCATGCCGGTAATCCCAGCACTTTGGGAGGCTGAGGCAGGTGGATCACAAAGTCAGGAATTCAAGATTAGCCTGGCCCCATCTTTACTAAAAATACAAAAATTAGCCAGGCGTGATGACACATGCCTGTAGTCCCAGCTACTTAGGAGGCTGAAGCAGGAGAATCACTTGAACCTAGGAGATGGAGGTTGCAGTGAATCGAGATTGCATTGCACTACAGCCCAGGTTACAGAGTGAGACTCCGTCTTAAAATAAAATAAAATAAAAAAACTTCTTTTGGAGTCTCTTATTTTAATTTGATCCTCTCAGCTTGAATCCCAGAAGAGATATGCATGTTGAATTCTGAGGGTGAAGGTGTGTTTTTCTGCTTGCTGGCTAGTTCTCAAAAGGTCAGGCAGCAGGCCTTAGTCATGATTAGGAGATCTAACCTTTCAAGGAAGCGGAGATTTTTTTCCAGTTCAAGGGAATTTTAGTAATTTTCAAAATTACTGAATTTGTCTCCAAATCACAGTGTCTCCAAATACACTTTGTCTCCAAATCACAGTGATAATTACCAGCAAAGTCACAACTTGAACTCAGGTCTTCTGACTTGAAGCCCACTGCTTCCCCCACCGCCCCCCACAATGCTCCCATGTAGTACAGTATCTGGCCTCTGGATGGACTTTTACAATACCGACCACCGTTTCTAACACACAGTAGTGTCATAATTGTTGAATGAATAAACAAAAAACAGCTATTCTACTGCCCAATCCTTTCTTTCTCCCTAGAATAGCAGAGATTAAAGAAAGCAAACCAGCAGAATATATCTGGGGCTTCCAAGCATCATTATCAGCATGAATGCATGTCCTTTGGGAACTCTGCCACTAAAGTCATTCAGTCAAGTAGAAATTGAATCAATGTCCACTTTTAGCACAATAATTAAAGGATACCAATATCTCAGAACCAGCTGGTGGAAAATAATCTCTGGTCTGTTGTATAAGCAATATCATATATGAAGGTGGAAGGCTCAGAGTTTTCCCCTGAACAGCTTTCTATGGTAGAGCACAGACATGTAGGCAAAAGGACAGTTCACTGTCATCTCTGATTTCTCTCCAATCTCCACACTACCTCCAATGTGATATCTTTAAATGCAAGTTGAGAAGTGTTTCATCCAACATTATACAGTTAGTAAGTGGTGAAGCCAAGACTACAGCTTGTGAATTTGGATTTAAATACTTTGCCACCCATTTATCACACTTTTGATCATATTTGGATCCACTGTTGGCTGCTTTTTCTGAATGTAGCCATGTATTCTAGAGCTGCATTGTGCAATATGGTAACTGCTGGCCTCATGTGGCTATTTACATTTAAGTTAATCAAAATCAGTGGCTGGGCATGGTGGCTCATGCCTGTCATCCCAGCTCTTTGGGAGGCCGAGGCGGGTGGATGACCTGAAGGTTAGGAGTTCAAGACCAGCCTGGCCAATATTGTGACACCCTGTCTCTACTAAAAATACAAAAATTAGCTGGGTGTAGTGGCATGCACCTGTAATCCCAGCTACTCGGGAGGCTGGGCAGGAGAATCACTGGAACCCAGGAGGCAGAGGTTGCAGTGAGCCGAGACAGTACCATTGCACTCCAGTCTTGGAGACAGAGCAAGAATCTGTCTCGAAAGCACATAAACAAATACACAAATAAATAAATAAAATTTAAAATTTAGTTCCTCAGCCATACTAGTCCCATTTCAAGCACACAATAGTCACAGGTGCCTAGTGATTATATGCTGGACAGTGCATACATGGAGCATTTTCATCATCACAGAAAGTTGCATTGGACAGCACTGCTCTAGGGACAGATTTCCCTTTTTTTGCCTAAAGTTACTGGGTTCAGAAAGTCTGATGGAATATTTCCTCTCTCCAAATGGCAAATAAGGCCAATAGACAAATGGGAGACTATGAGCTATTTAATTACCTATCTATTCCATACTTTCTAAACTCTTACATGTAATTGACAGGGCCTAGCTACTCATCTCTGGGATGGGTAAATCTGAAACATGCTACTTAGTAAAGGATAAATTATCTGTTGTGATATCAAGTCCCTTGAACATACAATATAAATAAATATAATTCAAGTATGAATCTCTCTGCCCTACTCTTATCTGTTACATAAATATATATTTCCTGGGATTTAGAAGAACATTATGTTTCATTCTCAGGCTGGTGATTCATTAAGAATACATTTCTCAATGACATTTCTACAGATCATCATTCTCTAGGCAGAAACTATCTTACTAGGTCTCTGAGCCCATTTTCCTTCTAGACTAAAATCCTCTGGGAAAAAGATCTAAACATTTCAATTTTAACAGGATGTAAAGCCCTCTAGTTGAAAATTTGTAGCAGATACTCAAATTGGTAAATGATAACTATGGTGTGAAATAAACCATATACGAGAATGTACAAATGAAAGATTATATTGTCACCTATATACCACAAGTGAGTTATTCTACCATAAAGAAAGATAGCTTTCTTTGCTTTGTTGTATGTCAAATGACAACAACAATAAAATATGAACAATTTATGCATAGAACCCAGGGTGACCATTTCTGTTTTGCTTGACATAGTTTGTATTTGCAAACATTGCCCATTAATTTGTGTGAAATAATTGGAAAAAAGCATGCAATTTTCACAAAATTGGAGAAGGAAGGTGGGGGGTCAGCTTGCAGCTTTAGTGCTCTCTTGTTGGGTGGGTAGTTTGGTATCAGGAGGTAGCCATGGTGACCATAAAACTTACTCATGTGACTAATGATGCAACTTATAATGCCCACAATTACTTAATTGCAGGCATGTTTAATGGCTTTTGCCATTTTCAGATGGTGCTTATGGCTAATTGTGGCTGCAAGTGGATAACTACAGGTGCAATCAGATATGTTCCTAATTTTTACATTTGTGCTGACAGCAGAAGAAGAAACCATTCCTTCTAAAATGAGGCGTTATAAAAACAGAGGTGAAATTAGTTCTTGCAAGTCCACTGATGATAGAACAGCCTCTGACATGAAAATGAACGCAAGTCATTTCATGCTGAAGCAGAGGAAAGCTCTAGATGATCATTGGACCTTTGCCACACTCCAACCCCACCTGTGCATTCTTCCCTTTCTTCATAGTGTTCTACTTGAATTCCTGCTGCTGCCACTTCCAAAAAGGGACTTTTCCTTTTTCCTTCTAACTCTACACTTCCTGTCTCATCATATATTATTTTTTTAATGTTACATTGTCTGTATTTGCAAATTCCATTTTTTTTTTTTTTTTTTTTTTTTTTTTTTTTTTTTTTTTTTTTGAGACAGAGTCCTGCTCTGTCGCTCAGGCTGGAGTGCAGAGGCACAATCCTGGCTCAATGTAGCCTCTGCCTTCTGGGTTCCAGCAATTCTCCTGCCTCAGCCTCTCAGGTGGCTGGGATTACAGGCACATGCCACCATGCCCAGATAATTTTTGTATGTTTAGTAGAGACAGGGTTTCACCATGATGGCCAGACTGATCTTGAACTTCTGACTTCAGGTGATCCACCCGCTTTGGCCTCCTAAAGTACTAGGATTACAGCATGAGCCACTGCATCCGATCTTGTATTTGGAAATAATTTTAATACATGGCATGATACCTATGTGCTCGAGTGACCTTTAATATATATCCTGGGGCAGGTAAATTAGCTTTTGAGGTTCTCTCATCAGGACTTAACCCTCCAAAGATGGCTACGCAGTACTTCGAAATCCTTGTCCAAAATCTCACTTGAGGGATTTTAATCAGAGAGGGTATATATATATATATATGAGGTCTCAGTCTGTCACCCAGGCTGGAGTGCAGTGATGTCATCACTGGTCACTACAAACTCCACTTCCCAGGCTGAAGCAATTCTACTACCTCAGCCTCCCAAGTGGCTGGACTACAGGCATGCACCATCACAGCTAGCTAATTTTTATATTTCGCTGGGTAGAGACAGGGTTTTGCCACATTGTCCGGGCTGGTCTCCAACTCCTGGGCTCAAGCAGTCCACCTGCCTTGGACTCTCAAAGTGCTGGGATTACAGGCATGAGCCACCATGCACACCCTAGAGAAAGAATTTTGAATGACTAAGATAACAGTAGTCCAAGACATATGATTGGTTACATAGATGCCTTATTGCTCTTGCATGAGTGAGGTGTATGGATCCAGCAAGCTCAGTGGTCAAACTTTAGGTGCTTGAGGTCTATTGCTTCCTTGGATCAGTCTCCATCATAGCAGCTGAGGCTTGACCCTACAGAAGAGTGGCTGGTCTTCATGTCTGCTTTATAAAGCTTGTGTTATTTGTAGTGCCTAAGGCAGAGAATGGGTCTTCTCAAGAGTCTCAAGAACCAGTTGTAGGACTATTCTTGTCCTGCTGGCTAGTAAACATTTGTAGCTTTGGCAGAATTTGCTTTGAGATCTCACCTGCTGTGGAGATTGTGAGGTAGGGAATGTATGCTACTACGCGAGGCTACTGATATTTACCCAAAGAACCTGGCAATTGCTGGGTCAGTTCAGAACATCTTGATTTCTCATAAAATAACTCCTATAGGTTTACACTTCCAAAAAGTACGAAACCAAAAAACAAGGTGTCTTAGTCTGCTTGGGATGGTATAACAAAATACTTTAGATAGGGTAATTTATAGGTAACAGAAATTTATTGTTGACAGTTCTGGAGGATGGGAAGTCCAAGACCAAGGTGTCAGAAGATTCAGTGTCTAATGGTGCCAGCTTAATAGATAGCACCTTCTTGCTGGGTCCTCACCTGGCAGAAGGGGCAAGCAAGTCCCTCAAGCCTCTTTTACAAGGGCATTAAACCCATTCATGAGGTCAGAGCCTTTAAGCCCTTATTACCACCCAAATGCCCTACCTCTTTTTTTTTTTTCCGAGATGGAGTCTCACTCTGTCACCCAAGCTGGAGTGCAATGGTGTGATCTCAGCTCACTGCAACCTCCCCCTCCCAGGTTCAAATGATTTTCATGCCTCAGTCTCCTGAGTAGCTGGGATTACAAGTGCCTGCCACCACATCCAGCTGATTTTTATATTTTTAGTAGAGCTAGGTTTTTGCCATGTTGGCCAGACTGGTCTCAAACTCCTGACTTCAGGTGATCCACCCACCTCAGCCTCCCAAAGTTCTGGGATTACAGGTGTAAGCCGCTATGCCTGGCCTAATGCCCCACCTCTTAATACCACTACATCGAAGATTAAATGTTAACATATGAATCTTGGGGAGACAAAAACATTCAGACCCTAGCACAAGATTACAAAGGAAATATCTTATTACCAAAGGCACTAAATGCAGAAAAATGGACATATCTTCTAGGTTTAGAAAACCACCTTTATCCAAGAGGCTCGCCTCCTTTCCTCCACACCTTGCCTGGGTTCTGGGCCTCCTGGATCCTGCCTTTCTCCAAACGTTGTGTATCATCTTTTTCCTGTATCATGAGAGATGCTGGTTAATCACTCAAACTATTCTGTATTCCATAAGCAAATATCTCTTGTGTGTGCTGGACACTGTTCTGGGCACTGTGGTGACTCAGTGAAATGACAAAGACAAGCTCCTCACCCAGGAGATGGTGAGATGGTTTGGCTGTGTCCCCACCCAAATCTCATCTTGAATTGTAGTTCCCAAATCTCCATGTGTCATGGGAGGGACACAGTGGGAGGCAATTAAATGGGGACATTTAAGAAGAACATGGTTTCCCCCATGCTATTCTTATGATAGTAAGTTCTCACAAGATCTGATGGTTTTATAAGGGGCTTCCCCCTGTACTTAGTTTCTATTATTTTCTCTCCTACCACCATGTAAAGAAGGATGTGTTTGGTTCCCCTTCTGCCCTAATTGTAAGTTTCCTGAGGCCTCCCCAGCCATGCAAAACTTTGAGTCAATTAAACCTCTTTTCTTTACATATTACCCAGTCTCAGTATGCTTTTGTTAGCAGTATGAGGATGACTAATACAAATGGTGTCCTGTGAGTAAGCCCTGTACTCTGCTAATTGTCACCTCTTCTTGTTTGGGGCCTGAGAGATGAACTTTAGCCACAGCCAAATGGCAGAACTGTGAAAACTTGCAAGTAATGAGGTGGAGAAAATGTTGGTTACCAGAACCCTCTGAGGGAGAGCCCTTTATTTCATTAGAAGGAATACTTTGAAATGACATTTGGGGTGGAAGGTGAAGTCTCAAGGGCCTTCTTCATCAAGAAAAAAGTGTTTGCTAAACTGCTTTGCATGAGACAAAGAGAGGAATTGTATTGCTCCTAAGAGACAGTGAGGAAGGGGGAGGGCAGCCAGATGGGGGAAAGAATGCAACCACAATTCTGGCAGAAAGATATCTGCTGCACAATGGAAGCTTTTGTGGCAATGCACACATTTTCATAAAATATACCAAGTTAATGAATGTCTAGTATGCATGATTATCTGTGAAGATTGGTGAAGAGGTTGAGTTTGCTATCTGGACTGAAGCTGAACACTATCTCTGGAGCAGTTTCATTAGCTCCCAACATCCCTTCTCCCTCTCTCCCCACCATCACCCCCCTCCGCACACACGTACACACACACTACCCCCACCCCACACTGTGATAGAGAAAGAGCACTGGGAAGAGGCAGGTAAAAGGAGAATTATTCTATCATACTCTGACAAAACAAGCAGGCTGAAGGTATCAGCGGGCTTGCAGAAACGGGCATGGTGCCCAGGGCTTGGGCAGCCACAAGTCAGAGGATGATTAGACAATGGAAATCAACAATTTATAAAGGCTGGAGAACAAGGCCACAGGGATTGATCAAAGTCCAGACAAACAATCGCCATTCAAGGTGTTTGCCTGTGCTATGGGATTTGAGTGAGGTAGAGGAGCAAATGGCTGAAAATTTCTCTCAACTCCATGGCGTGCCTGACTCAGTGCTGGAGATTCCGGAGGGTGTAAGATGCTGCTCCTCCTTGCACTTGGAGACAGACTATTAGAATACAGTCCTAAAATTATGGCAGTAGGAAGCGCAGAAGTAGCTGGGGGGTTAGGGAAGGCTTGCACAAGGAAATCGTTCTTGCTATGAGCTTTAAAAGATGAAGAGTAGATAGAGAGATTGTGAAGAAAGGTTTTTCTGGACAGAAGGGTTAGTCTATACGAAGAGGCAAAGGCATGAGAGTACAGGGGAACTGAGGCAGGAGATGAGGGTCTCAAAGATCAAAATGGCTTTGCTTGCCATTTGAGGAGTCTAAGCTTCTTCTGAAGGTACTGGGGAACCATGGAAGAATTTAAAGCTAGTGGAAAGCATGGCTAAATTTGCCTTTTATAAAGATCTCCCAGGTTTATAGGCCCATCTTCTGGGGTCTCAAAGTATTGACCTGTCAGTGTTGCAAACTGTTTATTTCTTCACTTCTGCTACATAGTGAGCACCTCGTGAGGAAGGGATGTATCTTTCATCTGTGCACATAGTATACTGTCCAGGGGACATAGTAGATATTCAATAGATTTTTAAAATTATTTTGAGACACAGTCTCATGCTTGTCACCCAGGCTGGAGTACAGTGGTGTGATCTCGGCTCACTGCAACCTCTGCCTCCAGGGTTCAAGCGATTCTCTCGCCTTGGCCTCCTGAATAGCTGGAATTACAGGCACCTGCCACCACGCCCAGCTAATTTTTGTATTTTTAGTAGGCACGTGGGAGGTTGGGGGTCTGGGGAGGGATTGCCAGCCTTTCTGCCTGCTCCTGTCATATTGCTCTGCTCTATTCCCTTGTTATCTGTCTATGCCATCAATATGGCTTTCCATTCCTATGGGGCATGATGATGATGCTAAAGCCCTTCCCAGACCTGAGTGGGGAAGAGACATGTTGAAAAAACTTCAGAGGCTAACATTTTTTATTGCTTTTCCTCTTCTACACTAGGGAAGGCCAAGTCTGAACCCGGCTGGCTTGCTATTGATTAAGTGGCAAACAGCTGTCAAGCAGGGAAGGGTCTGCTAGATAGGGAAGTAGCTGAAGCACTTCCTTCCTGATCCATGCAGATTGGGAACATAATTTCCAGCTACCACTTGGTGCCCAAACTTCAAATATAACGCTTCAGGCCTAAATTCCAAACATAGTTGAACCCCATAAGAACGTTCCAGATTCCCTAGAGTTTAGTCAACAAGGGACTGACATATGTGAAGGATTTGCCTAACCATATATTGCCCCCAGCAATATTGAATCCTCAAATCCCAGGCTATTTTATTGATTAGAAGTCTAGAAAACAGGAAAAAAAAAAAAAAGTTGTCCGTCATTACAGGCAGCCTTTCTACAAAGTAATCTTTTTTTTTTTTTTTTTTTGACAGAGTTTTTGCTCTTGTCGCCCAGGCTGGTGTGCAATGGCACTATCTTGGCTCACCGCAACCTCCGCCTCCTGAGTTCAAGCGATTCTCCTGCCTCAGCTTCTGGAGTAGCTGGGATAACAGGCACACACCACCGCGCCTGGCTAATTTTTTGCATTTTTAATAGAAATGGAGTTTCACCATGTTAGCCATGGCTGGTCTTGAACTCCTGTCCTCAGGTGATCTGCCTGCCTCAGCCTCCCAAAGTGCTGGGATTATAGGCGTGAGCTACCGTGCTGGGCCAATAATCTATTATTTTTTTTAAATAGAAAAAGATTCAGTAACAGAGTATTTGTTTTTATTTGACCTCAATTTCTTCATCAGCTAATTTTACCTCATTGAATCCTAAGTGTAGCAGATCCTGTTGATGCCTAACCCTGTATCACTGTGGCCCACCTTTGAGTCCACATGCAGCTGGAGTGGGTCAGCTCCTGGACACATGGACAGGTGCCTACCTCATGTGCTTGTGGCTTCCTGCTTCTCTCCCAGAGGGTTTGCTCCTGTTCTACCAGAAATTATCAGGCTGCTCGGGCATTATGGAGGTGCTGGGAACCTAAGGCTCCCAGGTGCAACCCTTGACCCCCGAGAATGAGAGTCGGTGGACACATCCCTCAGCTTCCCCATCCCTTGGCAGGATAACCCTTTGGCATGTCCTTTATGAACTTTCAGAGGGTTACCAGCAGGAGTGATTGCTACTGGACTTTCCTGCTCATTGATGCAACTTTGAACTTTGTCAACTTCGAACTGTCCTTTTTCAGTCTTCCTTTCTCCGCTATTTCACTTAAGTTTCCTGGCATCATTTCCCAAATTAGCCACCTCCACCCAATTTCTTGTGTCAGAACCTGTTTTAGGGGCAACACAAACTAGTCAGGAAATAATTTTGTGAGTCATCTCAAAACCCTGTGGAACAAGTGTGTGTAAATAATTGAATAGTGAGCATCATGTGCTGGATACATCCACATGTGCATCATCTCTAATCCTAGGAGTGAGTTATTGATATCTCCATTTTTTTTTCAGATGAAATAACTGAAAATAAAAGACGTGCAAGGAAATTGCCCAAGAACACATAACCAGTAAGAACTGATATGCAAATCCATAAAAACCATCAACATTGTCTTGCCTCTTGTTCTTCATTTTGTTTTTGGTGGAAGATTTTCTCTAATAGCTGGTAGGTTTCTGTCTTTCATTCTTCCTTTTTCAAGTTGTTCTATTTGCTTATCTATATTTTGAATGGGTGAATTTCCTGCCAGTTGAACTTCAGGTTGTAAGTAAAAAGGCCTATCTTGATGTGGTCTCCTAGCAACAATTTATGAAACACTTTAAAGCAATTATTCTTCTCAAGCACGTTTCCAAATGCTGAAGCATGTTCATTCACTTCGATCATTAAAATCTCCAAGAACATTCATTGTGTAGCACACAGTGCTGGTAATTATAAGCTCGTCAACAGGTTGCTTAGGGAGTGGAGAGCAAGGACAAACCCCACTCTCCCCAGGAGCTGAGCACTTTGTTTCCAGCCTGGAAAGGCAGAGCTGGGCAGATCCACTCCTGCTCAAACGAGTCTTAGTTGACTTGTGGAGTGGTGAAGGGGGAAGAATATTTAAACCCCAAATATCTATCTGTAAAATGTGGAGCCCATGGCAACACCCACAGTACTAGGGAGGGTTTGAATATCTAAGGCCTGAGTCAGCCATGCAGTTTTCTGCTCCTCCTCCTCTGGACCCTTCCCTCAGCCCACCCTAGATCTGGAAACTAAACACCAGGCAGAGGCCTCATTGCCCTTCCCCTGGGTCCTTAAACATGTAGTTCTGCCCAAATTAGCCATTGGTCCTTCAATCTGTCTTTCTTTCCTTGTCTTTTTCTAAGAATCCTCTTTTATTTTAATCTTCCTTTCAGTGTTTTACAACACGAGTCTGGGAGGGGATGTGGATTGCTGGCACTCACCCTTTAGCTTCGGCAAAGAGGAATGTCCATTTGGCAAGCTAGAGAGATGTCCATCTGGGCTGTGGTTGTGAAACCATCAGGCCTGACTCCAACTCCACTGGAGAGGAAATTACAATCAGGATGGTGCCTTGGACAAAGTTAAGTACCCCTTGGGTATTTTAGATCTAAGAAAGGGGAAGATTGACTTTCCTACCAATCTGGGAAGCTGTTTGTTTGTTTGTTTGTTTGTTTGTTTGTTTGTTTTTAAACTCTTTATTGGCGGGGTGCAGTGCTCAAGCCCGTAATCCCAGTACTTTGGGAGGCCAAGGCAGGTGGATCACTTGAGGTCGGGAGTTTGAGACCAGCCTGACCAACATGGAAAAACCCTGCCTTTACGAAAAATACGAAATAAGCCAGGTGTGGTGGCACATGCCTGTAATCCTAGCTACTCGGGAGGCTGAGGCAGGAGAATCACTTAAACCTGGGAGGCGAAGGTTGTGGTAAGCTAAGATCGTGCCATTGTACTCCAACCTGAGCAAAAGGAGTGAAACACTCTCTCTCTCTCTCAAAAAAAAAAAAAAAACAACTCTTTGTTTTGAAACAATTCACAGAAGAGTTCTTCTATACCCCTCATCCTGCTTTCCCTAATGTTAACATCTTATACAACTGTGACATACTTATGAAAATTAAGAATCAGTTGTATCGATAGTGTTCTCATGAAAGGAAATTATATGAATCCCAGGAGAGTAAAGTCTGGATGCATGCACATGCACACACATACACACACACCAGATAAACATATACAATACACAAACAGACACATACACATCAGACACACACAACATGGATACAGATATTCACACAAACACAGATACATACACAACATAATACAGATACACACAACATACAGACACACACAAATCAGACACAACATACAATACACAGATATACTTACAACATAATACAGATATACACACATGACATACATATAGATACATACGACATATAGGTATACACATGTGCATGCAGGACAAAAATAGACACATGCAACATACATACAAACACAAAACAAAATATATAGATATACATACAACATATACACAGAGACATGAACACATACAACATACATACAGAGATACACGAAGACCATACAAGCTCTTAAAAGTATGCCTCATACTTTATATACTGAGAGTGTTTCTTGGTGGCATTTGAGCTGGTTGATGGAGGCAGAAAAGTGCTGAGGGAGAACTAAGGAACAGTGATGACGAAGCAGTCAGGGCATGTGGTCAAGCTGACTCTCTCTAACTGGAAATCATTATCTCTTTGTGGAAATGGGGCTGTCGTCTACCGTAGTAACAGTTCAGGTTGCAAAATCTGACCCACCAAACAGGCCAAGGGAGACTTGTTCAGATAAACTTTAGATACAAACTGTCCTGCTCCTCTCCAGGCAGGGTAGGTAGGTACAACCAGCCTAAATTTCCTGGTTCCCCATGTAGGAACAGGAGCAGAAATGAGAGATGTTTCATCCTGAGACTTAGGTTAAATGACATAAGCATTTATTATCACTTGTAGTTTCTGTAGGTCAGGAACTTGGGAGCAGCTAAGCTGGATGGTTCTGGCTCAAGATGACTCAGGAAATTATAGGCAAAATGTTTGCCAGGACTACAATCATATGAAGATCTGACTGGAGCCAGACAATCTGCTTCCAATGCAGCTCACACATAGGAATGGCAAGTTGATACAGCCTGTTGGCAGGCGGGGGCTCAGAACCACATGGTTCTTTCTGTAGGGATCCTGGGCATTCTCTTGGCATGGTGGCTGACTCCCCCAGACAGAGTGATCTAAGAGAGAAATGCGGAAGCCTCAATGTCTTTTATGACCTAGTTTTGGAAGCCACGCTTTGTCATTTCTACAGTACCCTATTGGTTAACAGGTCAGCCCTATTTAGCTATCCAAGGGTGTGAATATCAGGGAGCCACCTTTGAAGCTAACTACCATGTGATCTTTTGCTTTGATGATTTCATTCCAATTTAATAAAGCATATTTAGACTAATCCTCAAGGTATAGTCAAATATAGTCAAACTTGGTTTCAAAACCAAGTTGGTGAAATTGGTGAAAGCTGAATTTAGGTGTCCCAGATAAGATGAAATTTGAGTTGGGACCTGAAGGAAATATGAGAGTTACAGAGAGAGTAGTGAGAGATGAGGTAAGAGAGGTAGGGGTGTCTGGGTGTGTGTGTATGTGTGTGTGTGTGTGTGTGTGTGTGTGTGTGTGTGTGTGTGTGTGTGTCCTTTAGGCCATTGTAAGGATCTGGGTATTTTATTCTTTCCATTATATGAGGAGCCTTGCAGGTGATATATCCCTAAATGCTTTTGTCTTCTTTTTCCTCCTTTCCCTCTTATCTGTGGAGTTCAAATGACTTGTGAGACTTTGGTGAGCTGTGAAGGAAGGAGGTCAGGACATTTGAAACAGATGTGGAACACCTGTTTAATAGAAGTCACTGTTTTGTCATGAACAAGTGTGTGTGTGTGTGTGTGTGTGTGTGTGTCACAGAGAAAGACACACAGAGAGAAACGAAGACAGTTATAAAGGGATCCAAGGGAGCAATATGGACTGGTAAAGGCTGTAATGATATTCTTTTCTTTTTAAAAGTTATTTTAACAAATTTGTACTTTAAAATTTTCCTGATTATCCAAGTAATAGATGTTCATTGAGATAAGGCAAGAACCATGCACGATGTAATCACCCAGAGGCAATAAAATGCTTTGACATTTTCTAGGTCCTTCTCCTGGGAACGTTTTCTTCCTGAAGTTGAGATTATATTCTTTCTGTAATTTTGTATTCAGCTTTTCATATTCATCTTACTGAATCATTTAATAGCTTTTAATAAGCATTGAAGAAAAATATAGATATGTTTCTTCTCTTGGTTTACATGCTTATTGTTTTAAAAAAAAAACCCCACTAAATACTCTATAATTATACTAGGGAGAAAGGAAAAGTTCACCCAAATATTACTTACTAAACCACTGTCGATGGTATAGTTTAATATCTTTCCAGACATACTTTTCTGTGTATTTGTTAAGTACGTGTAAATTACACTTATAAATAAGTATTTGGAAATATTCTATAATTTAGTTTACTTCAATATCACTATTATTAATGTTTTCCATGTCAGTGAGTAGTACTGCATCCTTTAAATGTCTTATTTTTTTCTGATTACAAAAGTTAAGAAATGCTTTTTAGAAAGTGTTTTTTATGGTTGTATAATCTTTCATCATATAGAGACATATCATTATTTGGTTAATGGTTACCCTGTGATTTCCATTTTTGTTATTATGAACAACCATGAGAACTATCTTCTCAATCCCCCCGGCATTTCTGATTATTTTCTCTGGCACGACTCTGAGTATTAGAATTTCCAAGTCAGGATTTAACAACTCTGCAGCACGTATTTGCTGTTTGTTTCCCCATCATCATTCTATGCATTGTAAAAACAGTAAAAACTCAATCATTTTTTCTTAAAAGTATTTAACAAATCACATTGTAACAATGTAAAATTTAAAATTTGAATGGAAATCAAATCCAATCGCTTCACCATAATAAATCAACTTTATTTTTTTACATTCTCCTTTGATCCTTTTTTATATACATTCCTATATATACTTTTAGATCAGGAGTCAACAACACAAGTAGATAGTAACATTTTAGTTTTTGTGTGCCACTTAGTCTCTATTAAAACTACCCAACCCAAGCCATTGTTTCGTGAAAGCAGCCATAGGCAGCATGTAAATATGAGAACGGCTGTATTCCATAAAACTTTATTCACAAAACCAGGTGGCTGGCCTGTGTTTTTGAAGCCACTTTAGTCAAGTGTTCTTTATAATTTAGTTGAAGCTATGTGGTCATTCATAAGCTGAACTAATTTTCTGAGTCTGTTTTATTTGTAATTGTAATTATTTTTTTTCTTACTGTTATTTTCCCTAGATCTTGTTAACCACAAGGGATTTATAGAGCTGAAGTTCTCACACTGATTTGTTTTTAGTAAAGCAATATATTCAATGCATTTACTGATTATAAAAATACAGAATATTTCTACTCTGGGCTTCAAGGATTACTTTATTTTTATTTATTTTATTTTATTTTAATTTTTATTTTTTGAGATGGAGTCTTACACTATCTCCCAGGCTGTAGTGCAGTGGTGCAATCTCAGCTCACTGCAACCTCTGCCTCCCAGACTCAAGTGATTCTCCAGCTTCAGTCTCCTGAGTACCTGGGATTACAGGCACCCGCCACCACACTGGGCTAATTTTTGTTTTTTTTTTTTTTTTTTTTTTTTGAGATGAAGTCTCATTCTATCACTTAGACTGGAGTGCAGTGACATGATCTCGGCTCACTGCAACCTCCACTTCCCGGGTTCAAGTGATTCTCTGCCTCAGCCTCTTGAGTAGCTGGGACTACAGGTGCATACCACCATGACTGGCTAATTTTTTGTATTTTTAGTAGAGATGGGGTTTCACTGTTAGCCAGGATGGTCTCGATCTGCTGACCTGGTGAACCACCTGCTTTGGCCTCCCAAAGTGCTGGGATTAAAGGCGTGAGCCACCCAGCTAATTTTTGTATTTTTAGTAGAGACAGGGTTTCACCGTGTTGGCCAGGCTGGTCTCGAACTCCTGACCTCAGGTGATCTGCCCACCCTGGGCTCCCAGAGTTCTGGGATTACAGGTGTAAGCCACCACATCTGGTCCCCAAAATGACTTACACAGCTGGTACCCTTGGAGCTGGGATCCAATTAAGGTTCATCTATTATATTCAGTTGTCTTTTCAATCTTTTTTAAGAGAAAATAGTTCCCTAACTTTTTTTGCCCCTATAACATTGACTTTTGTAGAGAGCAGGACAATCGTCTTTTTTTCATAGTCTGGATTTGTCTGTTTCCTCATGGTATCATTTAAGCTATTTATTGTACAATGTAGACTAAGTATAAAAATGAAATAGATTGAGGTTAAACCTAAAACAATAAAAATATTTTACCATTCACTCCTATCAACTTTGACTCATTAATATTCCTTTGTTTTTTGAGAGACAGTCTTGCTCTGTCGCCCAGGCTGGAGTGTAGCGGCACCATCTCAGCTCACTGCAACCTCTGTTTTTCAGGTTCAAGTAATTCTCTGTGTCATCCTCGTCAGTAGCTGGGATTACAGGCGCCTGCCACCATGCCCAGCTAATTTTTTTATTTTTAGTAGAGACGGGGTTTCACCATCTTGGCCAGGTTGGTCTTGAACTCCTGAGCTCGTGATCCACACGCCTCAGCCCCCTCAAAGTGCTGGGATTACAAACGTGAGCCACCGTGCCCAGACTAATATTATTTTATATATCTAAAATTAAAACACGTTAAAGGTGGTGCAATAGACAAGATCTGTTTTGGAATCAGAGGTTTTATAGCTAGAGATACTGGGAAAATGATTTAATTTCTTTGAGCTTCAGTCTCCCCATATGTAAAAAAGGTATGGGTGGTGCTCATAAATGTTTGCTCTCTTCCCCTAGTCTGTAGTTTCTTGTGGCTCTTGCAAAGCACCACCAGGACAGACATCTCAAGCACATTTGAAGAGCTCCTGTTTCCTAAGTAAGACAGCAGCAGCAAGACCACAATCACTTCTGGGAAGACAGTATCATCATAATGCAATATTAGCTACTGTGATCTTCTATCATTTCATTCCTGGAGAGTTATGACTGTGGCATTGAGGATTTAAAACCTACAGCCTGAACACTACTTACTACAAATCTCTCACAAAGCTGCTGCAATAAATCTTGTGGAGGAAAGTCATTGCATAAAAAAATTCCCAACTCCAGGGAGTTGGCCATTTATTTTCCTAGAAAAGAGGCTGTGATGAGAGACACTCCATGCTCCTTTAACTCCATGGAGTAGAACCCAACAAAGCATTTATCGTGGAAAGTTGACTGATGGGCCCAATGAGACTAGCTAGGGAAGGAAATGGAAAGAGAAATGCCCCATCCAAGGCCTGCTTCCTTTCTCAGCTGCAGCCTGGGTAGTGGGATTTCCTCTTAGCCTGGGGACTGACTTTGCAAAGAATCAGCACCACTGAGGGTAAGCTTCCCTGAAGAACAACTCTGTCATTGGAGAGCTCAGCCAGGGGTCTAGAACTAGACCCTATGGACTCCACAGATTTATTTAGCCTTCACAGTGTTGTAAATGTTTTTAGTTAGGGCCGGGCACAGTGGCTTCTGCCTGTAATCACAGCACTTTGAAAGGCCGAGGCGGGTGGATCACCTGAGGTCAGGAGTTCAAGACCAGCCTAGCTAACATGGTGAAACCCTGTCTCTAGTAAAAATACAAAAATTAGCCAGGCATGGTGGCTCCGGCCTGTAATCCCAGATATTTGGGAAGCTGAGGCAGGAGAATCACTTGAACCCAGGAAGCAGAGGTTGCAGTGAGCCGAGATCACACCACTGCACTCCAGCCCAGGTGACAAGAGTGAAACTCCATCTCAAAAAAAAAAAAAAAAAAGTTTTTAATCAGTTCCCAACATCAAAACTTAACAATTTCAAAAAGAAAGATAAAATCCAGATTTTGGGCTCCTTTAAACAAATTGGGATATCTGACAACAGTGGGCCACATTCCCACATTCCCACCCCCTGTCGACAGTATGTGCCTGCTCTCATTTTCCATACCACCTTCCCTTTTACCCTAACTGCCCTGTAGAGAATGGAGTTTGCAATCCCCATACTAATCCATCACCCTGTTCTGATAAGGGGTGAGAGAATGAACTCCCACATGTATGGAATAGAAAATAGATGTGCTGGCCAGGCATGGTGGCTCATGCCTATAATCCCAGCACTTTGGGAAGCTGAGGCGGGTAGATCAACTGAGGTCAGGAGCACAAGACCAGCCTAGACAATATGGTGAAACCCCATCCCTACTAAAAATTTTTTAAAAAATTAGCCAAGTGTGATGGCAGGTGCCTGTAATCCCAGCTACTCAGGAGGCTGAGGCAGGAGAATGGCTTCCCAGGAGGCAAAGGTTGCAGTGGGCCAAGATTGCAGCATGGCACTCCAGCCTGGACAACAAGAGGGAAACTCCATCTCAAATAAAAAAAAAAATTACACCTGTAATCTCAGCATTTTGGGAGGCCGAGACAGGTGGATCATGAGGTCAGGAGTTCAAGACCGGCCTGACCAATATGGTGAAACTTTGTCTCCACTAAAAATACAAAAATTAGCCAGGCGTGGTGGTACGTGCCTGTAGTCCCAGCTACTCGGGAGGCTGAGGCAGGAGAAGTGCTTCAACTTGGGAGGCGGAGGTTGCAGTGAGCCAAGATTGTGCCATTGCTCTCCAGCCTGGGCGATAAAGTGAGATTCCATCTCAAAAATATATATATATATTGAAAAGAAAATACAACTGACTGATCCCACCTAAACCACGACCTCATAGACATTCAGAAGATCTTTCTAATATGGCAAGGAGGCAGCCTTGTATAAAGCAAAGAGCACATGCTCTGCGAATGTAAACCAAAACCAAAAGTTGAAGGCCCTCCCAACCATCTGAATGGTCTCCCTCCCTTGCCAGGGAACCCTAAAATTTAACTGATTGAGGCCATAATGGGAAGTATGGGTTGAACATGCCTCATTACACCCTTCCAGCAGTAACATCAACACAGACTTTAAGTCTGATTAGAAATATTCACAGTCTATTTTCTCTAAAGCCTGCTACTTGGAGGTGTAAAACCTAGGTCTCCACAACCCCTTATTGTAACCCAGACATTCCTTTCTACTACTCCGAAGTTTTTCAACCAACTGCCAATCAGAATATGTTTAAATCTGCCTATGACCTAGAAGCACCCCCCTTTTGAGTTGTTCTGCCCTTCCAGATTGAACCAATGTAAATGGTTCAATTGATTGATGTGTTTATCTTCCTAAAGTGTATAAGAGGAAGCTATACCTCAACCATCTTGGGCACGGGTCTTCAGGAACTCCTGAGGCTGTGTCACAGGTGTGTCCTTCACCTTGGCAAAATAAACTTTCCATCATTTTTGTGTGTGTGTGATGGAGTCTTGCTCTGTCACCCAGGCTGGTGTGCAGTGGCACAATCTCAGCTCACTGCAACCTCTGCCTTCTGGGTTCAAGCGATTCTCCTGCCTCAGCCTCCTGAGTAGCTTGAATTACAGGTGCCTGCCACCATGACTAGCTAATTTTTGTATTTTTACTAGAGACAGGGTTTCACCATGTTGATCAGGCTGGTTTCGAACTCCAGACCTCACGTGATCCACCCGCCTCAGCCTCCCAAAGTGTTGGCATTACAGGCGTGAGCCACTGTGCCCAGCCTCCTTTACTTCTTAATGTCAAAAACTACAATTACTTTTACACCAACCTAATAAAATGATTGAGACTTGCCTCAGAGACTTCTTGGTTTATACCTAGAGGCAGACCTCGGCTCAAATCCCATCTCTCCCTTCCTCTGGGATATTGTGCAACGTGCTCAACCTCTTGAAACCGAGTTTGCTTATAGCAAAATGGGTATAACAGGGTCTGTCACCCAAGCCTTTTGTGAGGACTAAATGTGGCAATGGATATTAAGTGTCAGACCCCTTGAATGTGCCGTCTTGTCTCAGCTTCTGGAATGTCATGCTGTCAGTGCCCTCCTTTTCATGGCTTCTTTGCTTCATCTTTTTTGTCTCCTTTGAAGGCACCCTTTCCTGGAATATTCCATAAATATCAGTGTTCCTCAGGGTTCAATCTTGACCTGACTCCCCACCACCCTTCCCCTAGCTTTTTCCTCTAATGGTGGTACAGATACACAAATGGACAAGTAGATTACAGCACAATACAATTTTCTGTTTTGCTTTTTTTTTTTCTGCTTATTATTATATAAACTTTTTCATTGCTGCAATACATTCTTCAAAATAAACATTTTGCCAGGCACGGTAGCTCACACAGGTAATCCCAGCACTTTGGGAGGCCGAGGTGGGCAGATCACTTGCGGTCAGGAGTTCAAGACCAGCCTGATTAATGTGGTGAAACCCCATTTCTACCAAAAATACAAAAATTAGCCGGGTGTGGTGGTGGCGGGCACCTGTAATCTCAGCTGCTCGGGAGGCTGAGGCATGGGAATCACTTGAACCCAGGAGGTGAGGTTGCTGTGACACGAGATAGCACCACTGCCCTCCAGGCTGGGCAACAGAGCGAGACCCTGTATCAAAAAGCAAGCAAACAAACACACATACCAAAAATAAATAAATAAACACTTCATGGCTGAACAATATGCCATTTCAAGAATAGATTGTAATTTACCTAATCATTTCTCTAATAGCAGACACTTAGGTTATTCTAATTTTGAAAGGCAAGAATTCCAAGAATGTGTTCTTGTACATGGCATTTTCCTACTTTGGGATTATTTCTCAGTATAGTCTCATCCTTTCCAGTATATGGCATCTTTTCTTCTTTCCCTCCTCTCTCTCCTCAGAAGTAGTCAAGGCCCTTGATATGGTTTGGCTGTGTAGCCACCAATCTCATCTTGAATTGTAGCTCCCATAATTCCCATGTATCATGGGAGGGACCCAGTGGGAGGTCATTGAATCATGAGGGCAGGTCTTTCCTGTGCTGTTCTAGAGACAGTAAACGAGTCTCACAAGACCTGTTGGGTTTTTTGTTTAAGATGGAGTTTCACTCGTTACCCAGGCTGGAGTGTAATACTGCGGTCTCGGCTTACCACAACTTCCACCTCCTGTGTTCAAGCGATTCTCCTGCCTTAGCCTCTCCACTAGCTGGGATTACAGGCATGAGCCACCATGCCTGGCTAATTTTGTATTTTTAGTAAAGACAGGGTTTCTCCATGTTGGCCAGGCTGGTCTTGCACTCCAGACCTCAGGTGATCCACCTGCCTCAGCCTCCCAAAGTGCTGAGATTACAGGCATGAGCCACCGTGCCTGACATCTGATGGTTTTATAAAAGGGGGTTCCCCTACACAGTTCTCTCTTGCCTGTCACTGTGCTCCTCATTTGCCTTCCACCCTCATTGTGATCCCTCCCCAGTCATGTGCAACTGTGAGTCAATTAAACCTCTTTTCTTTAAAATTACCCAGACGCAGGCTGGGTACAGTGGCTCACACCTGTAATCCAGCACTTTGGAAGGTCAAGGTGGGTGGATCACCTGAGGTCAGGAGTTCGAGACCAGCCTGGCCAGCATGGTGAAACCTTGTCTCTAGTAAAAAAATACAAAAATTAGCCAGGTGTGGTAGCAAGTACATGTAATTCCAGTTACTTGGGAAGCTGAGGCAGGAGAATTGCTTGAACCCAAGAGGTGGAGGTTGCAGTGAGCTGAGACTGCACCACTGCCCTCCAGCTTGGGCAACAGAACAAGACTCAGTCTCTAAATAAATAAATTACCCAGTCTCTGGTATATCTTTATTAGGAGTGTGAGACAGACTAATACAGCCCTCATGTGTCCAGAAGTACTGACTTTTTGGGATGATACCTTAAGTAAAGCCTAAGAAAGCTTTAGTGACTGATATATTTTTTAAAAATATTTATGTGTAATGAACCAAATTATTTATTTCAGAGTATTATTTGCCTTACTCTCTTCCCCCAGCAAAAGGAATCCTCAAGGAGCCAGCTGCATTTTCTCATTTCTCCTTTCTTCACAAACAGACGGGATCTTACTTGATGAAGAGAGGTCACATAATAAATGAATACAGCGAAGAAAGAGGGGAGTGGGAGAAAATAGCTGTTGAGAATGGAGTGTTGGTGCATGAGCCTTGTGGGGCGCAGGAAGAGAAAGATAGTAGAGGAGGCTGAGAAAAGGGATAGATGAAGAAACAGAATTTTCGTAAGTGGTGTTGTGTGCTATATATGTGGGTTTACCTCAAAGTTTTAAAAAATGGCAAGTAAAAATGGAATTCTCTTTTAATCACCTTTGGTTATTGTACAATGTTATTTAAATATAACATAGGTTTGAGATTGATCTACGTAGACCCTTGAATTAATAAAAATCATAATACATTTATGCCTGCCTTCTTCTCCAAAGGATCTGTGGCAGAAATATATGAAGTGTACTAGAGTGAAAAATGAAGTAGGGAAATCTGATCAAACAGAGAAAAGAAAGGTAGCTAGATTACCTCGAACCAAGCATACTATTTAAATGCACAAGAGCAATAAAGTAGCAAAGAACAGCAAATTACAATAAAGCCAGAGGAAAGGTGAGCGTACAAAAGTTAGAGGTCCTGCGCATTGTTAAAGATGGGCCACCAATTTAAAATCGAGCTTCCTAAAGTGAGTGCAAAGAGGCCTCATTCACAGTGTACATAAAGTCAAATTCCTAGAACTGAGACTGAAGAGAAACTTCTCTTGTGTAATCCTAAGGAAAAGACTTTGTGATAGCCATTGACAACATGTCTACAAAAGGTTCCCAAACAAAATTTTTTTATGGTCTCTTAAAAATGATCTCCCTCCCTGTAGGTTAATGTCAAAGCACCAGCCACAAAAAGCAAAAGCCAATCAATTTTCTCTGATGGTTTGACTTGATCCAAAGATAACATTTTGATGACTCAGAAGAAAGGTTGGACTACACATCCTTTAGGTAATTCTTCAAAAATACTATTTTCTGCAACTGAAACTTGGATAAACATTAGATACTTCAAAGTCTAGTGTTTTCTCTGGTGTCAACCCGCAAGAGAAAGGTTTTGTTGTCAATAAAAAAAAAACAGCCAAATGCTTTGACAATCTACTTGTCAAAAAGGCCCTAAATAATCCATTTGGGACCAAGCAACAATAATTTAATGTGCAGCTCTTCTCAAGGTGGATTTAAATAAATGAATGCCTAGGATCTGTGACACCTAGGTGACATCTAGGTGGGGCAATATCTCTGAGAGTAGGAATAGTCATTTGGCTGTCCTGGTACAGTCGGAGAAAACAGCATCTAGAATAAGGAAGAGACAAGTCCCATCCAGTTGAGAGAATATGTTAATTTGGAAGTAAAGGCAGAAGTGTTGGATTCAGCTAATGTATTTTAAGTGCCTGCCATGTGCTAGGCGTATGGATTAGACAGTGCCATTGGTCTAGGATGGCTTGGTTGCTGAATGGAAATATACTGATAAAAGTGAGAAAGACCAAGTTAGGCTTGCTAGGGAAGTAGGGGGCAACCGTCACCACAGGGAAGGCTGCCAAAAGGGAAGTAAACAGCTATGTGTGACAATTTGGCCCTTGGTAATTCAGTGAGTGACTAGGGCTATCCCTGGACTGTAATTCCCCCTTTGGAGTAATGTCCCACCCAGAGTCACCAGGGTAAATTAATGAAGACAAACAACGACTTTACACTAAGTGTTTTAGAGGAGTTGATTGTCCATGGGAAGCCAGCTGGCGACACAAAAGTAGGCAATGAAATGTCTCAAGGTCAACTCAAAGGAATAAGCCTTTCCCCACATAGTTTCTATAGGTTAATTCCTTTTCCTCATTGTGCTATCTCTTTACTCTCCACCAGATTTAGCATCCCCTTCCTGTTGCAGATTAACAACCGTATCCTTTAAGCGGGACTATTACCAAGAGAAGCAGAAACACGAGCATTTGCTATTTCTCTTGGAAAAGCCCATTCACATGCTCCTCTTCTAGCAACTGCTTGGTATCTTGGATCCCAAAGAGGCAGTAGCAGTATCTGGCCTCTTCTGACATTTGGAACCAAGCATATTATTTAAATGCACATGATTCTTCAGTAAACTCAAGCAGCAGAGCCACATAAGTCTTGAATATCAAATGAAAAAGAAGACTTTCTAACTGGTTAACGAAACTGGTTGTAAAAAATGTCTCCAACAGAGAGAGAACACAGACCTGCCTTTAGCTGCCTCCATTCTTTAAAAGTGAAAATGCATCATGTTAGAGAAAGTAGGAAGGTAGCAGGCTTCAAATTCTGTCATGTAGACTGGAATAGTAAAACTAATCC